>NW_028141168.1:4109877-4159945 GCF_030444845.1 Prenolepis imparis
TGGTATCAACGCAGAGTACTCGTCTTGACATCCTTTCTTTTTTTTTCTCGTGCGCGCGCGGCAACATCTCGGCCACGGAAGTAAAGAGAACGAGTTTCCCCCGATTTGTGCGGTCTTGACTCCGGAAATATCGCGAAGAATATTTCGAATTACGTACGCAAGAGCGGAACACGGTTGACCGATCTTCTTCAGTATTGACGATTTAGCATAAAAAGAGACTACTACAGGGACATTTCTCTAATCCTTTTCCCTTTTATTTAATCGCGAACGGAGAGTAAACGCATCTCTCGTAAAGCGACGTACATACAAGTGTGCGATGTGTATACAAGCGTATTGTGTTAACACGCTGCAATTTTCTCTTTATTAGCTTAGTGAACGATCACACACCGTCTCCTTTCTTTTTCCACATCCGTACAGTAAACTCACTGAGCGCTTCCTCTTTTCTTTTTTTCTCGGGCGTAGATCTAGATTTACCGAGGTAAATTATCTGTTTAAGTAGCGATTAGTAGCTGGAGAACACGAATGCATTTATTCAATAACCTCGAAGAAACTTCGTCACGATTTTGACAGTGCTTACACAAGCATTAAAGAGTTTCATGTAAACGTATAAATGTATAAATCAACTTTTAATATGTGGTGTTACTGAATGCATCAACATTACATACAGTCAAATATATAGTTTTCTCATATACACCGTCTGTCCGGAAAAAAAGGAGACTGATTTTTTCTACGTTGTACAAATGGTGCCATCTGTTTAACTACTATGGAATCTTGTAATATCATCTCTCAGAAGTACACTTATTTTTTTTTGGCGGCTAGTAGCCAATTTCAAATTGGTTATTGTGCAGATAAAATTTATCACTTTTTTTATCGTGTCAAAATGGAACGAGCAATAATTAAATTTCACGCGAAACTTGGCAAAACGCCTACGCAAACATTTAAAATTATGAAAAGTGTTTACGTGCTTAAGTCGTGCAAAGGTATTTAAATGGTATAAAGGATTTCGTGAAGGCCGAGAGTCGCTCGGAGACGATGAGAGACCGGGGCGCCCAGCCACAAGTTTGAATGACGCAAACGTCGAAACAATTCGCAATCTTCTCCTCATTGGATCTCCTCATTATGGTTATATGAAAGATCTAAACTTTGTATTAAGATGGGAGGGGATTATGTAGAACATATTAATCATTAAAATTTCTTGAAATTAATATTTTCTATTTTTTAAAGCATCAGTCTCCTTTCTTTCCGGACAGACGGTGTATACAATAATAGTCATGTATGTCATAATATTGTATATATATCATATACTGCAGATGTATATTGCCATATTCTCAACATTAAGAAGAAACATTGTATGATCACGCGCAATAATTGAAGATTATCTCTCTAAATTAATAAATATTAATTGCGGCCGCTTATGGTACATGGGATATGAAACGAGATTGTTTCTCCACACGCAACAGCACGACGGCGTTAAATTGCGAGGAAATTGGGTTGTTCCACAGCATAGATATAAAATTAGAATGTGGAAAGAATAGCACATATTTTCCGGTGGTAAAATCTAAATTACGCTTTTCCACGATTGGCCTTTTATCATATTATAATATAAAAAATAGTGCTGTGTGTGCAATAAGCATTATAATATTAATAGAAAGTTTTAATAAAAAGAAACCGAAGACTATTTATATATTATAAGTTACTGCAGCATCTTTTATGTCACTTTTTTCTCTCCAAAAATAGAAGCAGTCACTTATTAAATATCTTATAAATAGGTTCGAATTTGTTTGCATGGTTTCGAACTTTCTATTATTACTTCGAAAAAAGTACTTTCTAGTAGACTCGAACCTGGACAAGATAAGTTCGAACTCTTTATAAGTACCTCAAAAAACAAGAGTAGTACTTCCAAATACATTCAAACTTGGAGCAAATATGTTCGAATCTTTTATGAATACTTAAGAGAAATTTTATGTTGTATATATGTTGTATGTGTGTGTATAGCAAATATATTTTAGAATTTGAGTACTACTTGTAAAAGAATCTTTAATTTGATTCTTTAAGATAAAAAGTATTCGTAAGTACTATTTCGAACTTTGCAGATATTTTAAAATTCGAATGTAGTTATTCTAGATTCGATTACTTCACAAATACAATATATGATATATTATTTCTTATGAATTTTATTTGAATCCTGGAAAATGAAACTTGATTATTGGATTAAACTCGGATTCTTAAGTACATATTGAACTTGATTCCATCCTTAATTGGAATCTCTCTCATCATAGATGTCAAATTGTAAGTTACAGATATATTTACCGATGAGGTTCTGTACTCTTCACCTTGTATCTAACATCATTTCTGATTTTATCTCAATTTTACGAAATAATGAGATAAAAAAGTTTCCTATTGAATTCACTTAAAAAGGCCTGCGGAAAAAATCGCTAACGCAATTACCAGGTTTTGCATTTTCTTTCTCTTTCATCAATTCTCTTAAAGAAAATTTTATCAGCAACCATCCATATATACGCAAAATCTCGCGGACATAATACTGACGCCAATTTTGACGTAATAGAGTGCTACATACAAAGAGCATAGGGAGTCGAGAGAGGAGTCGTTCTTGTTCCAGCGGGCAAAGATCAACGATCGGGAGATGTGCATCGGGGATGATTTTTTGCGGCCATCAATGTAGCCACGGCAACACGTCTTATGCCGTGAATGACGCAAATAAAGGTCCCTACGCCTACACCGAGCGACGACGCCCCCGGCGAGCGTGCAGTTCCGGACGTAGGCTCGGTGTGCCTTCTCTCGTTCGTCCATTAAACTTGCATCTGTATCAGTCACGAGACTCCGCCGATTGTTAGTTGATGTCCTTCGGCGTCGCGCGGTCGTGCATCGTTGCGTACGTGCATAATCGTGTTAATGACCGATGATAAATTATCGACCATACTTGTGTACTCGCCATTGCACAATTTTCAATTTGATTGCGATGCATCGCGATCGATTCGAGGGAAGAAAATCTCGCACTGGAAATACAGAAATGGTGGTAGCCAATCGAGTTATTGCTTTTCCATAAAAGCGTAAATCATCCTTTTTACGAATATCCTACGAAAAAACTCGTTATTTTACTCGTTATTTAAAAGAATATACTAATAGAAAGAATCTATAATATTCGAAGAAAATGTGCGCTTAATTAGAAACGTAATTACTTTATGTCATAGTAGCAGCTTTAAGATACATACAGAAGAATTTGCAGAGAGAGGAAATGTTCAACATAAGAATTTTGACTTTATCGACGATGGTACACAGTTAACGAGCCGATCGGGAATTAATTATAACACCCACGCGTTGCACCCATGACTTGAATTTCTATTATACGGAACTCGATTTTACAAGAGTTAGAAGGAGGAAAGGGAGGGAGAGGGAAGGAACACAATGCCGATAGAAACCGTTATTACATGGAGCTATCGCGAACCAATCTTTTGTGCATAACTCATCGGCATTGTGCGCGAGTTGCATCTACGGTGCTCTCGCCATCAATCGGATGTCTACTTCGCGCAAAGACGTGTTAGATCTTTCCCGAGCAGAGAAAAAATATTGGGACCCTACCGGGACTCGATCCTAGGGTCTCCCTCTCAGTAGGCAGCCATTCTGCCATTAAACCACTCATCGCTTTTTTATAACAATATATATAAATAGAAGAGGAATTGACGTGACGAGCCTGTCCAACATCGATGCAATAGAGAAACATAGTAACTCTCAATCGTCCGCAATGCACCGATCGTCGTTGCTATGGTTTTTCCATAATTACTGTTGGAAAAGTTGTTACGTCAACTCTTACCCTTCTCTTATCAAACTAACAGTAGATAATCATTGCAACAATGGGTTTTGTTCTTTATTACTGCACTGATGAACTAGAGCACACTGGTGTAGTAAGTTAGAGTGAAACAAAATATATTTGTCTCACTTTAACTTTGCAGTATACACTAGTTCAT
Source organism: Prenolepis imparis (assembly GCF_030444845.1). Classification (NCBI taxonomy): domain Eukaryota; kingdom Metazoa; phylum Arthropoda; class Insecta; order Hymenoptera; family Formicidae; genus Prenolepis; species Prenolepis imparis. The sequence continues at coordinate 4,113,864 of NW_028141168.1, forward strand.
CAGTGCAGCAATAAAGAACAAATCCATTGCATATGCGTATTGCAGACGATTGGGAATTACTATTTTTCTCTCGCACTGATATTGCATGGGGACACAAGCATGGGAGATATAGGCACAATCTCTCTCTATTTATATATATTATATTTATATATTATATATTTATATATTATATATATTTATATATTTATATATTTATATATTTATATATTTATATATTATATATATATATATTATATTATATTATTATATATATCTATTTATATATGTCTATTTATATATATGTTCTATTTATATAAGTTCAAAGATTCTCCATATTCTCAGCTGTATTTTTTCTATTTGCTTACATATTCTTTCAGACAGGCTTCATTTGCAAAATGTTGCAATAAGAAAAATTCGAAAAAGGAAAAGAAGCGTCAAGAGAGAAAGAGAGAGAACCGACGATATACACCATCGATAATCAGTTCCCTGGTCGGCGTTGCGTGAGGTCACCGAAGAAGGTGGCCAAGGCATTGTCAGTCCGATCACGAAGCGACCTCGCATCTTTCCTAGCGATCGCGGGGGATGCTGTTCTCGCGAGCAAGCGCGCGCGCTTTTATCTCCCCGTACAATCTCTCGACTCTGAATGCCCGCTCTTGCTACATTTTCCTTACAAACGTTCCATCTCGTGCGCGTTGAGTTTGATTTTCAGATTTCAGACGGAATATTAAAATCTTCTTGTCGTTGACCGTCCGTGACCGTATCAAAATAGTATGAGGGTTGTTAGTCCAAAAGTAAGTTTCCCTATTTTTTTCTCCCAAGAAACGATAATGAACAGGTTTCTGGGGCGTTAGAAACTTTTGTTTAGATGTGCTGAAAACATTGGTACAGTTTGGTGCGGAACCAACAAATGATAAAATAAATAACACGTTGCGTTATGTATGTATGTGTACGTTTAAACGTGGACGCGTCAAACCGTTAAACCGTTAAACCGCGCGAATTAATCCGCGATCGGGCGGAAGAATCGAATTAGTTGCGTCGATCGGAGACAAAGTATACTTACCTTTAAAAAAAAAGGTAAAAAAAGGCGCCTACTATGGGCATGCCAATAGTGAAAAATTACCCATTGCAAACCCATGTGTAGAATCGTATGAAAAATTACTCATTGCAAACCCATGTAGAATTGTAGTATAAAAAATTACCTATTGCAAACCCATGTAGAATCATATGAAAAATTATCTATTGCAAACCCATGTAGAATCGTACTACAAAAGTAATGATATAAAAAAAAATTGCGCGCCAAGTGAAAGTAGAAACTTTTGTACCAGTGGAAAATTTAAGTTGCAAACCTATAGAGTCGTATAATGAACCAGTGAAAAATTTAAGTTGCAAACCCATGTAGAGTAGTATAAAAATTAAAAAATTATTAAAATTAATACAAATAAAAAAAATTAAAAAATTTTAATTAAAAAAACTAGGCACTGCTAAATTAAACAATATGCTAAAGTTAATTTTGAAATTTAGCAGTGCCTAGTTTTTTTAATTAAATTTTTTTTATTGTTTTTATTTGTATTAATTTTAATAATTTTTTAATTTTTATACTACTCTACATGGGTTTGCAACTTAAATTTTTCACTGGTTCATATACGACTCTATAGGTTTGCAACTTAAATTTTCCACTGGTACAAAAGTTTCTACTTTCACTTGGCGCGCAATTTTTTTTTATATCATTACTTTTGTAGTACGATTCTACATGGGTTTGCAATAGATAATTTTTCATATGATTCTACATGGGTTTGCAATAGGTAATTTTTTATACTACAATTCTACATGGGTTTGCAATGAGTAATTTTTCATACGATTCTACACATGGGTTTGCAATGGGTAATTTTTCACTACTGGCATGCCCATACTAGGCGCTTTTTTTTACCTTTTTTTTAAAGGTAAGTTTTTATAGGGATATCATTCATTTTTGTATATGATTTAGATTTACTAGGGTTACTCAAATAATGCCATTTTTTTTCAGAAACTATTTATTAAACAGGTTTGAAATGTTTTTAAACATACATGGATATTTCTTCTTTTTAAATATATATTATTTTTTTAAATATAATCTCAATCAACTTCTATAACCTTATACTAGCACGATACAAGTATATGTATGCCTTTACTGTATCAACTCTTGTTTTTTCTACGTAACCATGTCATCACAGCTTCAATCATCCCCTCATCATCTTCCCAATCTTGTTTCGCAGAGATCTTTAAATTATATGTTTAACACAGTTTAGCGATAGCTTCCAATATTTAACTTTTTGAACCACTTAATTAAATGCACTTCGCGCAATAAGGTTTGGAAGATGAAGAGGGCGTGATTCAAATGTGAAAACATGGTTACGTGGAAAGGACAAATATTGGTACAGTAAAGGCAAGTAAATACATATAATGTATCGTACTGGCATAAAGCAATAGAAGTTGATTGAGATTACCATGTATATTGTGTATAAATTGTTGAATAAATATTCTGAAAAAATAATGTAGGGCATTACTTTTTGAGCAACTCTAGTACTATTTCAAAAGATTACAATGTCCTCATTCTGTATCTGTAATGTAAAACATATTTAAATCATTAGAATACGGACATTATGCAAAATATACTGTTTCTTTATTTTATATTAACAATTATATACTTATGAAAGAAATAGTAGCATAGGATGGCAACGTAACAAGAAAGTAGTTATTATTGTGAAAGAAATATAGAACATCACATATAAGTAGTATTGCATATCACATGTATGTAGTATAGGTATATATTGCATATCACATGTATGTAGTATACATTGCAAAATGTAGATCCTTCTATTTCTTTCTTGAATACATATTTATATAATGATATTTGCAACTACTTTCTTAATTGTTACGTTACCATTTTACTATTTCTTTCATAATAATAACTACTTTCATGCTACGCTACCATCCTACTATTTCTTTCATAAGTATATAATTATTGATATAAAATAAGGAAGCGAATAATAAAAGCTAATAATAATAAATAACGTAAAGATGTATTTTTGATAGCTCATAGCACTCATAATAGTGCTATGAATGCATGCGCAATAAAAAATGTATATAAATTCTTTATAAATATTATTTATTCACTTTCTTATTTTATATTATTATAAATAACAAGATACATTTTGCAATATTATACTACATGTATGTGATATACTAAATTTTTTTCATAATAATATAACTTTTTTTGTTATGCAACCATCCTATTATTTTTTCATAAGAATACCCCCAGTTAGCAACCCAGTAAGCAAAATGTTAGCAGTATGTCGACAGATTGGCACCAAATTCAATCAGAGTATTGCAGCAGATTGACATCAACTGCGTCCGCATTGAGCTTGTGTTTTGTCAGCAGACATAACATGACAGCACCCACACAGAACAAAAACCTCTAATGGATGTTCAGTAGACGTCCACCATGGAGATTCAAAACCTTCATAGACATCCACGTAACATCTTATGGATTTCTACTAGACATCCATAGTTCCGCATTTGCCATCTCCATTCGACATCCATTAGATGTATTCATAGATGTCATATGGACGTCATATAGAGTAATCATGGATATTTCATCAAGCTTTGACGACGAATAATGAATATTAATTAAAAGTTATTTAAATTCATTATGGATGCTTTTTTCAACAAAAATTAGAAACTAAACTTTTTATTTATAAATTGATGAAATTATATTCTATCTACCAAAAGATTGTTTACAATTAGACTTTAACATTATAATTCCCTGTATTGGAATTGTATCAGAAAAATCAAACTTAATAAAAAATATTTATGACATTTTCAATCTTGATAGCCGCTTTCTGCAAGCTATATATAATTCTCATGACTAAAACTTAAATATGAGATAGATCGCATCGCGCGACGCATAGCGGTAAATAAAAGAACTAACGACTACTTAATGCTATTGTATAAATTTTGGCATAAAAAAACTCGTTAGCTTAATAATAACATATTTTCTTAATTATATTTTAGAATTTAATAAACATTTTAATAAAAATTTGAATTGTATATAAATTAAAAATAGAATATCTATCATACATCCATCATAAATGTCTAATGGACATCTATGATGGATTTATTTACTATGGAGATAATATGGATTTCTATTAGAGATCTATCGACATCCACCATGGAGATGGAGCTATGGAGATTATATGGACGTCCAATGGATGTCATGTTCTGTGTGGGCAGATTGGTGGCAGAAATTGAACAGATCTGCACAATATGTTTGATGGCAGATTGGTGGCAGAAACCGAGCAGATCTGTCAAACACAATCTGACAGCAAATTGGCGGCAGAAACCAAGCAGATCTGTCAAACACAATCTGACAGCAAATTAACGGCAGAAATCGAGCCGGATCTGCAGTTTCTTGCAATTTGAACATAAATAATAAAATTGAATATGACATTTAATATATAACATATATGTTATATCGTAGTTATATCTCACATAACAAATGTTCAATTTAATTAAATTTTAATAATAAAATAAATTATAAAAATAAATTAATTTTTAAAATTGAAGATATAATTATTTATATGAGAATTAAATTCTTGCTTTATGCTTCAAATGAATAGGAAGTAAATCAATAAGAAGTAAATAGATAATTTTCCATTTATCCTTTTTATTGATTCTAATCAGTTTAAAACTGATAGAAATATACTTTTGATCTTTTATTAATAGCCCACGACTTGCAGACTTATATGTATTTTTAACAGAAATTTGATTGCGAGAAAATATATCGCATAGCGGTAAGCGAAGGAACTATTAAATAACTGCAAAATGCAGATCCTGTTGTCAATTTGTCATCAGATTATGCACACACAAACCTTGCTCGATTTATGCCGCCAATCTGTTATGATAATTCTATACAAATTCTACTTGGTTTCTGCTACTGATCTGCTAACAAATTATGTCAGCAGGTTTTGTAATACTTCTGCCAATATTCTGCTATCATTATTTCATATGACAGATTTTGTATACAATCTGCAGTTTATTTGCTAGCAAAAATATATAGCAGACGTTTGGCAAAATCTGTTCAAATAGATTTGACTGTCTGGGTATAATTGTTAATATAAAATAAAGAAGTGAATAAATAATAAAATCTAAAAATATATGACATATGATGAAATAATTACCTGATTATAAATAAAAGCGAGCTAATCGCACACTTAACCCATATATTTATCAAAAGACACGTATCGATGTGTACATAACCTCGCACGCTGCTAATATCGCGGAGTTTATTATACATAACCCCGCACGCTGCTAATATCGCGTCGTGTCACTAACGCCGCCTGTGTCAAACGTGAGAACTGGACAAGATTACCACTACATGCATCTATTGCATGTGTTGTATACGTGTGATATACGTGTAGCACGATATTACCATATTCTTTGCATGTGTTGTGTAACGTAGTATCATACATATGCTTGAACGATGTTGATGATGATGATGACGTGGACGTTTCTTAAAAGAAATTTTTCATATTGAGACTTTGTATTATGATATTTCCACTTACAAATCACGTAGAGCAAAATTAAATACACTTTCATTATATAAATCGAACTCAATCTATCGATTAAGCCTAGTAAAAACTCGATCGCTTCAGTCGTTATTGAGCATCCGAAATCTATAATACTCTCAACTGTCCGATTCGCGTAAAGATACACGGTGCCTTGCTTCTAAGGGGTCGGCTTCGCCCAAACTAGGCGCGAGACACTACCGTGTCTCTTGATATCAGGATGATCTGCCTGCCGAAACAAGATCACCTCTATATAGTTAGCAAACGAATTAGAGATTTCTTATTTTCTATTATACCAATCGCTTGGAAATTATTTGGGCAAATTTAGGATAGATTCTCATAATTTAGGAAATAGTTTATTTATAATTAATTAAAATAAATTGAGCGTATAGTTAGCAGACATAAATTTAAAAAATATTTTTTTTTATTGTAATTGACGTGAAATTATTTGGGAAACACGTCTGTAATGTTCTTAGCCTTTGGGAAATAATTATTTTATCTGAAAATCAAGTTTAAAGTACATTTATTAGACATCAGTTAGACAAATTGGTAATTATTCAGTTTAGCTACCTCACGAGATATATCAATAAATTTGCACTCATTCGACGCGTTTTTGCTTAAAATGAAAGAATCTGGCAGAAAAAAGCGCCGCTCTGCCCCGCAAAGCGAAATATTAACAGTTAAAGTTGACTACTTTTGGGTTAGGAAATCTGTCATATCGACATGACGAGTACTCTCTACGGTCACAGAGCATGCGCATGTGACCGTAGAGAGTACTCATCCTGTCGATATGACAGATTTCCTAACCCAAAAGTAGTCAACTTTAACTGTTAATATTTCGCTTTGCGGGGCAGAGCGGCGCTTTTTTCTGCCAGATTCTTTCATTTTAAGCAAAAACGCGTCGAATGAGTGCAAATTTATTGATATATCTCGTGAGGTAGCTAAACTGAATAATTACCAAAATTTCTATAGTCTTTCTTGAGCTTATATAGCTTCTAAGGGTGAAAACCCATGGACTGATATTTTCCGCGTAACGCGTATCGCGTAACCAATCACAAACATTCAATTCCGCGTAAAGGAAACGTGGAACGGCTCTGATTGGTTACGCGATACGCGTTACGCGGAAAATATCAATCCATGGGTTTTCATCCTAAGACTTGGTCCACAATAGATGATTTAAACATTAAGCCTCGAGGAGTATTCTCCTCATAAACTATTACTTCCCAAACGTTGACAACATTAAAAATGCGTTTCCCAAATGATTTCATATTGATTTAAATAAAAAAAGATGTTTTAAAGTTATGTCTGCTAACTATATTCATTCTTAATTAATTTTCTGTAATTATAAATAAACTATTACTCTAACAGCACATGTAGATTCTGAGAATACTCGGAGAATATCACGAAAGTATATTGTGTACATTCTCAGAACATTCGATATACGTACTACGATATATTGAGTACATACTATGAAAGTTCCTATGTCCCACTTTTTTCAGTTCGTAGTATATTCTGTGAATATCTTGCAGTATATCTGTAGTATATCGATAGAACGTTGCCGGTATAATTTAGGTATATCTGTAGTATATCGATAGAACATTGACGGTATATTATAGATATATCTGTAGTATATCGATAGAACGTTGCCGGTATATTTAGGTATACTGTAGTATATCGATAGAACGTTGCTAGTATGTATAGGTATATTTATAGTATATCTATAGAACGTCGTCAGTATGTTATTGGTGTATCCATTAGGATTATAGGTTAGGTTAGGTTAGGTTATATTAAATAGTAGTTAATATTTGGTGAATTTATTAAAAATATGTATTTCAATAAATTCAAAATATTGTTTTACATTTTTATATATACACTTATTCTATATATACATTTCTCTATCTATATATACATATATATATCTATATATACATTATCTACATCTACTACATGCAGAGTGGACGCACACTAAGGCAATTTTCTCTTGGTTATTCTGCAACATAAAAATTATAAATAAAATTACTTAATAATACTTTAAACATATAAAATCTTTAACATGTATTAAATACAAAGCTAACAACACACATGCGATACACAAGAGTTCATACTTACTTTAGGTTTTGCGTTCCAGTAAATAGCTGGACAGACTGGTCGCACACTCAGCCAATCTTCTCTTGATTATGCTGCAACATAAAAATTACAAATAAGAATGACATACTTTACATGTATTATGTATATACGAAAAATAATATACTATAAAAGATATTATAAGTATATTCTGAGAATATACGAGAAATAATATACTACAAGAGATGTTATAGGGATGTTCTGAGAATATACGAGAAATAATATACTACAAGAGATGTTATAGGGATGTTCTTAGTACATTATGTACAGTGCATAAATAATATACTGATGACACAGTATATATAGAATATTCGTATATCATGTGTTAATTATTGTTAGGGTTAATTATTTGAGGTTTGATGTAAATGAAAAGCAAGTAATAAATTCATTGATAATTAATTATATTTTTATATTTCTCATGCGACTTTCTTAAACATAACCTCAATTTTGTGAAATGTTTTACCGTGACAAATTATGAAATGTAGCAAGAAATACTAAAAATATATAACAAATAAAATATTCTTAAACTTTATTTTATGTCTAATAAAATATTTAGAAAAGAAGGAGAAAGATTACTTACCTCTGAATTCGTCGATAATTCATAGAGAGAACCAACTAAAAACCACGCGGTATCAAGCGGTAGTCAAGACCGGTACCGGTAATATATCGGAAATGACGCTCTCAAATGGCGCTACTCTCTGCGTAAATTAAACGTATATTCATAATATACTGTTCAAGATATTAAACGTATATTCTGAGAATAAACGAAAATATACGGCAAATAATCCCAGATAGCACAAACATATTCTATAAAGATTCTATAAATATTTTCCGAGAATATTAAAATATTCTAAGAATGTTCTGTTATAATGAAAAGAACATATAAAAATGTGCAGAGAATAATAAAATGAGACTACTTATAATATGCTGAATACATATATAGAATATTCCTTGAAATATTCTTGTAATATGCTGAATACATATATATAATATTCCTTGAAATAGTCTTGTAATATGCAAAACACGTTTTAGGAATATTTAGGAAATATTTATAGGACATTCTGTATAGGTAATTGTAGGCTACACATAGATTATTATAATTAAACTATAGATTAATGCAAATACGCGCGTATTTGAATGAAAAAATAGATAGAAAATTATTACAAAATCAAAATATCTGTTAACATAAACGTTCCTCTTCTTTTTCTATTTTCTTTGCCAGTACTGGTGTAGTTTTTCCACCTTATATAAATATGTATGTTATCTTGTGCGACTTTCTTCAAGCATAACCTTAAAATTTTTTAAGTGTTTTATCCTGATGAACTGTTATATATAAGCACATGAAAGATATTACTAAAAATATATAGAAAAATAAACTTTATTTAATATATTTGATAGAATTAATAAAAGAAAGAGGATAATTACCTCTGATTAAAATATGTTATCACACACGCGACGCGTGTACGAAAAGGCACGGCGAAGACACACGACAACAAAACTGCGCATGTGCACTTAAAATGTGCAATAAATAAACTCAACGAATATTCTAAGAATGTTCTTCTCTATTATAAATATACGATTTCCGATTGTAACATTCTACGTATATTCATATAATATTCTATTCGAATATTCCAAAATTAAGAACATTCGCACTATACGATTTCCGATTGTAACATTCTACGTATATTCATATAATATTTTATTCGAATATTCCAAAATTAAGAACATTCGCACTATATTAGAATATTCATAGAATATTGTGTGCTATCTGGGATATGCTGTACAAGATATTAAACGTATATTCTGAGAATATACGAAAATATACGAAAAATAATATACTTCTTAAGATATTACAAGTATATTCTGAGAATATACGAAAATATACGAAAAATAATATACTGTACAAGATATTAAACGTATATTCTGAGAATATACGAAAATATACGAAAAATAATATACTGTACAAGATATTAAACGTATATTCTGGGAATATACGAGAAATATACGAAAAATAATATACTTCTTAAGATATTACAAGTATATCCTGAGAATATACGAAAAATAATATACTACAAGAAATGTTATAGGGATGTTCTCCGTATATTATATACGGTACGTACATTCACAGTATGAGTATAGAATATTCGTATGATATCATGTGCTGTTAGGGTAGTCTTAAACCTATAAAAATATATCCCTAAATTTGTCCAAATAATTCTCAAATGATTACAGTAAGAAAAAATAAGAAATAATAAAAAAAAATAAGAAATATAAAATTTGTTCAACTGATGTCTAATAAATGTACTTTAAACTTGATTTTCAGATAAAATAATTATTTCCCAAACGTTAAGAACATTACAGACGTGTTTCCCAAATAATTTCACGTCAATTACAATTTAAAAAAATTTTTTTTTTAATTTATGTCTGCTAACTATACGCTCAATTTATTTTAATTAATTATAAATAAACTACTATTTCCTAAACTATGAGAATCTATTCCTAAATTTGCCCAAATGATTCCCAAGCGATTGGTATAATAGAAAATAAGAAATCTCTAATTCGTCTGCTAACTATATGGAGATAACAAGATCTCATTTCCAGCCGACTGGTCCGGAGCAAAAATATGGAGGGAAGAGAGAGAGAGAGAGAGAGAGAGAGAGAGAGAGAGAGAGAGAGAGAGAGAGAGAGAGAGAGAGAGAGAGAGAGAGAGAGAGAGAGAGAGAGAGAGAGAGAGAGAGAGAGAGAGAGAGAGAGAAAGGGGGGGTGGAGAGAGAGAGAGAGAGAGAAGGAGAGAACAGGAGAGACGCTGATCGCCCGCAGCACGATTTTTTTCCTCTTTTCTCTCTCGCGTTCGTTCCGCGCGCGTGAGAGGAGATGCTCTTCTCTCGGAAAGCACGGCAAACTTTCTAGAGATGACCGACGATCGCCTACGGGGACCTCAATTCCGGTCCCTTCCGCAGATCGTCGATCTTGGCCGAGTTCCTTGGCGGCGACCTCTTAATCAGCGCGATCGCGCTAATTTATCCATGATGAGGTCTCATTTTACTCATCCATGATTCGCAATATCTACCATCCGTGCTTAGGGAAGAGTATTAGGCTGATCGAAGTCGTACTTATTTTCGTGGAGAAAATAAGTACGAGTCGCTCCCATGGGGAAATCTAAGAGACTCGATGAATTTCATTAGAGTTGCTGGCCGCTAATCCCCCGATTTCTTCGATTTACCTCGCAAAATCATAATCCGATAATTAACTCGTCAATTTTTTTGTTATTGTGCGTTAATTATCATACACGCACATACATAAGAATATAGTAAGAATGTTATACGTTATATAGGGACTGCGATGTAATTACAAAGTTAATTACGCGTACCAAAATGTACACGCTCTCGAGAGTCGGATTAGTCGAACTTATCCATCAACGTTCGCACAGGCAACGTTCCGAGCCGACAATCCCAGCGGCCCTGGCTTTAGATAACTCCGACGTTGTTCCGTACACACGCGTGTAACGGATCGCGCGGACTTTGTTACGGTATTTCCGGCATCAGCTTTATACGTCGTAACGAATTCCGTCGCGTGTCGGGAAAACATGCGATAGAGATCTGCACGCGTATCACGTGGACAACGAGTCGCCGAATACACATTTGCGGAATACGCGAATCTCAAAGTTACTCTAAATCCGTGACATCGTAAAAACTAAGGGATAACTTCGAGAAACTGTTCGAGAATCAGTGAAAATGTCACATCTTTTTATCTCGTAATGTTTGGCGCACTAAAAAAATTGTATGTATTCTTATTTAATTTTCCCACTTATTTTTAGAATAATCCTGTTCTAAAATAAGCGCCAAAAGAATCCTTTTACCTTAAGACAATAAAGATCAATATCAGATATTAGTATCAGATATTCCTAATTTATAAAAATGTAGACGAAATGAAATTTATTTTTATATTAAACCGAGCGTAAAACATGCGAGACCTGAGTCCTGAATTAAATTAATTTACACGTTACTCTTACTCGTGAACACTTCTCTTAAATCGTTCAAGTCTTTTTTTTCGAGCCATTTATTAACTTCATCCATTCTTCTAAATTCTAATAAACTGAAACTATTCAATGACAAACACTGCACTGCACTGTAAATTGCAACATTATATAATCATATACGTTGCAACAATATGATCATATAACACCAAATCACAAAATAAACAGTCCGCATAAAAAAAATACGACTGTTTGTTATTAACAAAAATATATTCTCTCTAGTTTTAGAAGAGTGGCAGCCATTTTGAACATTTCTTATGAGTTAAGTGCTACTATGATTATATTTAATAATAACGTTAACATAAACTTTGTTGTGTAAACTTTTAATAATAACGTTAACATAAACTTTGTTTTACTATAGCTTCGTATTTACTCATTTTTTACTATGGGTATACAGGGTGTCCCAGAATTAGTAGTACACCTGTTAATGGCAGATACCTGGGATCATTTGGAGACGATTTTTCCTCAGCAAAAATGTCGAAGCACCAATAATTTTCGAGTTATAAGTGATTGAAAATAAAGGGTTTTTCGCAAACTAAGCTTTGTGGAAATAAAATATTAACAAAATCACATTCTTCAATTAATTTCAAGTAGAGTTTACTTTAATAGAATTTTAATTTAAGGCTTATTATTAGTTACAAAAATACATGATGACAAAAATTGGGAACATGCAAAAAATGATAGCCTTCCTCGACATTTTCGCTGAGGAAAATTCGTCTCCAAATGATCCCAGGAATCTGGTCATTAAATATACCACTAATTTTGGGACACCTTGCATATAAATTTTTTTCTTTATTTTTCTGTATTTTGTGAGGATATGCTCTAGAAGTTTATCCAAGTATTTCGTAAATATCTTGTATATACTGGGTGTCTTAGATTTACTGAATCACCTATTAATGACAGATTCTTGGAATTATTTGGAAACGATTTTTCCTCGGTGAAACTGTCGAGGCACTAATAAATAATTTTCGAATTATAAGCGATTGAAAATAAAGGGTTTTTTGCAAACTAAGCCTTGTGGAAATAAAATATTAACAAAACTACATTTTTCAGTTACTTTTAAGTAGAGTTTATTTTAATACAATTTTAATTTAAGGCTCCTACCCAGGAGCACCCGCTCACCGCGGCCATATTGGATTGTGACGTCAGAGGGGAGAAAGCACACGCTGAAAATTCTTAGATGCCATTTTTTAATGAAAAGATATTTCAATTAAACACTATTTCAGATGGCTTTAGGACACTTTTAAAATACTCCAAAAACTTATTTTTCCTTGACAGTCAATCAACAACCGTAAAATGATCGAGATATCAGACTTTGACATGCGGAATGACTGCACATGTGCAAAGACCAGACGGACTGGGCCTCATAATATTACATTTTATAGCTGTTGATTGATTATAAAGGGAAAAGGATAGTTTTCGGGCTTTTTTAAGAGTGTACTAAAGCCATCTGAAGTGCTGTTTCATCGAAATATTTTTTTATTTTGAAATGGCATCTAAGAATTTTTAACGTGTGTTTTCTCGCCTCTGACGACACGATGTCGACATGGTCGGCGAGGTACCAGGAGCCTTAAGGCTTAGTTACAAAGATACATGATGGCAAAAATTGGGAGCTTGCGAAAAATGATGACCTCTCTAAACATTTTTCGTTGAGGAAAAAATCATCTTCAAATAATCTCAGGAATCTTCCATTAACGGGTGATCCGGTAAGTCTGAGACACCCTGTATAGCATGAGTGCAAATTTATTACAATTGAAAATAGATATGAAATTAAGTAGAGCGGCATTGAAACATCAACGAATCGATGTCGTGTATAATAAGACTTTAATTGGAGTATTATATATTTTTCTCTTCGTAAAAAGAAGAAATCACTGAAGACTTGTATTTTTACTTCGTTTCGAGATCACAATAAAAAAGATTCCGGCAAAATCTCGGAAAGGGATTTTGAGGAACTTTTTTGAATCTTGTTACATTACACATGAACATTATAAAGCAAGGCTATACACGTTTCTGCTATAGAGATCTCCCGTCATTACGTACGCAATTTCCCACGTGGTCGTGACGGCGGAGGCAGGAATCTCGGGACATTCGCTGACTCGCGTGACACGGCTGTCTGTCAAACGTTAAACGAAGTTCGTCGTTCACTTCCGCGCGCGGCAGCGATTTTTCCGAATGACACAACACAAATCCATCCGCGGTTTTCTCCGCGCGCGAGTCGAGGAGAAAAAAATTCACCACGGCCGCGTTTCGCTTAACCGCATTGTAGACAAAGTAAAGTCGGCCATTGCCTTTCAAAAAAATGACGAAAAAATGTATGATGTATTTTTATCGATTTTTATTCTCTTATACTGTTATCATTTCATCAACGCCATTTTAATTAAAATTTAATTACCGAGATATATTAATCATTATTAATCTGTGTTTTCAGAAGGCGTTCAGACGGATTCCAATCCAAGCCAAGGAATCATCCATTACTCGAATGTGCAGCGTACTGTTACGGGGAAGGTATAATTAGCGCAATTATTATTTCATACGGCAAGGCAGTACTTAATAACTTTGTACGTTCTTAATAATTCAGTACTTACAGGGAAGAACCTTAGATGAAATCATCAGTAAATGCGATGATGACGCTTTATTTCACTTTACAATTATTACGTGATGGTTAGGTTAAGTCAAGTTAGGTCAGATTAGGTTAGATGGTAATTAAAAGCCTTCTATTACTCCCTCTAATTATTCTGCTTATTGTTATATCTAATTTAAGAAAAACGCACCTTTTTCTACTTTCCATCTTCGTAAAGCGGAAATGAGACACGTTTATTCGCTCATACATATGTACCCGCGGTATGTGTAGGCGTTAATTTTTGCGATGCTTCGATCGGATAAATTAGCATGTAGCATGCGCCGGAGAAAAGAAGAGAAAGAAAAACACATCGATCGATGTACGACTGATGGCAAAAATATATACGCGGAAGATAGATACGCGAAACGAGAATGGGAGAGAGAGTGAGGGAGAGGGAGCTTATTACCGCGCCGCTGGGTATCAGCAATTCGCGACGCGGGCATCAGCTGTGTGCGCCTGCTGTATATCTATCTGCCTACTTGTGTGCCTGCACTTGCGCTAAAGCGCCTTTACCTTCGTTCGCCTTATGCCGCAGAATGACTTGCTAATAACACGAATCGTTATCTAACGAGAGGGAATCGGAAACGTGTTACGTGCGCGCGAAACAATATGTTCTCCCTTTCGCAAGGGCGAACGATGAAGAAGAGGCCTCTGAATGATGACGGGTCGGCGCCGAAAATGAGCGGTTAAAGTCATCCGGTAAATTATATATCTCTCCGCAACGTTCTCGGCATTTCGATTTCCAGCCGCGAGTGTTCCTTCTCGTTTTTTTCGTATTCTTTAAAGATTACTTTGACGTATTTGACGAAAGAATTAAATCGATTAATTTTGTTAAATTAGATATAACATTGATCAACACGAATTTTATTGCCAATTATATTAGATCGATTTTAGGGTAACTTTGTGTCACTGATTCCGAATATGATATTAGTTTTCCTAGATTAGCTCTAATTTTTGAGAGTGCCTCATGAAAAACATAAGAAATGCAAAAAATGTAATGGTCATATGTAGCCTATCCCCAAATAATATGGAAACTGTCTCAAATCATCTTAAAAGTATATATGTATATATATGAAATATCTAATGGCGTTGTATTCAGTAAAATAACACAAAAACAAAATAAGCTGATAATCACAGATTCAGATAATCACAATTAATGCATAGAAAAATATTGTTTGTATGATTTTCTTTTATGTGTATAGGGGTTATCAGGATCACGTTGAGGATAAAAACAATGTTAAAGAATAAAAAGACAGACCAAACCCTGCTGCATATGTCAGTAGCTACAGAGCGCAATGGGATAAAATTGTAACTTGAGTATCCATTATCTCAAAAACTAGAGCCAATTCAGCAAAACTGTTGTCATTTTTGGATTCAATATCCCCAAATATCCTAAATTCATTCAAACATCCTTAGCAGCTGAATAAAAGTTCTTTTTTGTTGATCAGTGTAATTTAAGAATTGAGACATAGCGCTATAGTAATTAACGATTCTTCTTAGTATGAAGAGACGCTCGACATTGAGGCCCTCAACAATACGAGAAGAGCCGACCGGCAGGTCCTGTTCTTCAATCGCGTGCCAAAAGTAGGCTCGCAGACCTTCATGGAGCTGCTCAGGAGGCTGTCGATCAGGAACGCGTTTTCGTTCAACAGGGACCGCGTGCAGCGAGTCGAAACCATACGTCTCGCGCCGATCGAACAGGTAACGAACTAACCCCCCCCCCCCCAGGGCGACCAGAAGGGGGACGAGGGCCCCAATCAATTATCATCAATCGCGCGATGGCAGCGACGTAGTAATTACCTATCTTAATTTATAATCCCGTCGAGCCCTACATGGTGATAGAAAAGTACGACGATGTACCTGGATCGATCAAGTGATTCACGCGCTAACGGTTCCGTCCCTTCCTCGTACTTCCTCGTGTTCGCCGCGGGTCTTTCCTTCTTGATAAAATTACGGGGGAGGTAGAGGAGAAATATCGTTTATTTTTCATAGAAACCCATCACGAAGAGCGATGGAGATAAGAGACGATTGGAATGATTTGCGGACAAGTGTAGCTTGCTTACGACATTCGGAGAAAATAGAATCCGCGATTTAAAATGGGGAAGTTCAAGTTAACTAGATTTTTTTTTTTTTTTTTTGCAAAATTATATCTTTCTCTATTTACGAGGATCGTTGTGACTCGTGTAATAAGGAAAGTAACAAAGAAAGAAGATTTATTACTCTTTTCGCAATCTCTCAAAGTACTTATATAGTACTTTGAAAGTACTATATAATTTGTATGTAATTTTGAATTAACTTTGTTTTGTATACACATTTTCAGCTCCATCTCGCCAGGATGGTCAGCAGCTATTCGGAGCCATCCGTCTACGTAAAGCACGTCTGCTTTACTAACTTCACAGAGTGAGTGCCACAAGATTAGCCTCGGCAATTTGAATGATTGCTACCACTCGCCATTTTCTACTCACTACTTTCCTTGTGTCTCTTCCCGTCATCAGATTTCATCTACCGGAGCCGATTTACATCAACATAGTGCGCGATCCCGTGGAGAGGGTCATATCCTGGTATTATTATGTAAGAGCGCCGTGGTATTACGTGGAGAGGAAACAGATCTTCCCGGATCTGCCGCTACCCGATCCCAATTGGCTCAAGAAGGACTTCGAGTCGTGCGTTCTTAAGGGCGATCGAGAGTGCAGATATCTGGAGGGCGAAGTCCATGAAGGTATCGGCGATCATCGCAGGCAAACGCTCTTCTTCTGCGGACACAGCGAGAAGTGCACGTAAGAATGTTAATTGCAAAATTTGTAGAAAGTTATCTCTGCAAATAAAATTGAATAATCAAATTACAGACTACAATAATTTCAAATATAATTATTAGGTAACATATAATATGTGATACACATAATAATATAATAATAATAATATTTTGATGAATTTTAAAAATATTACTCAATTGTTATAGTTGTCAGGATAATATAAAAACATGACATTTTAATATACTTGTGTCTTTTCAAGTCCTTTTAACACCGTGGGTGCCCTGGAGCGAGCCAAGCTGGCAGTAGAGAAGCACTATGCGGTGGTTGGCGTCTTGGAAGACATGAACACGACTCTCATGGTGCTGGAAAACTACATACCACGATTTTTCCAGGGAGCCACTAATGTTTACTACGGTGAATAATCGATCAATTAATTTAATCAAACGTCATCGATGAGCTTAGCTACGTTTGTATGATATTATTTTACGATTAGTGAGACATTGCTAAAAAAGTTTAAAATATTTTATATATTGTTATGTATGCAATAATAATTAATAGGTATTAATAGTAATATACCTATTAATAACTAATAGTAGTATAATAACTATATATAATTTATTACTATATAATAGTAATAACTATTATATTATATAGTTATTACTATTTATTACTAGTTATTATAACTATAATAGTAATAATTATTATTATATAGTAATAACTATTATGTATAATTATAATTATATATTATAGGTATATTATATATTATATATAGTTATTACATATATATGTAGTTATTACATATACAGGATGTGTAAAAAAAGTCCCGAAACGGTCTAAATATTTTGGAAAAGAAGCATTTTACAAAAAAAATGTTTTATATCAAAATTATAATGCTTAAAAGAACCGATTGAAAACCTTTTGAAGGTCACTCAGGACATTGACCTTGACAACATATGTCAAGGTCAAGGTCATTGGAGGTGGGTTCGTTAATCTAAATAATTACCATAACTATATATAATAGTTATAAATATAATATACATATTATATTAATAACTAATTATTAATAATAATAAATAATAGCATAACTATTAGTTACTACAATTTATACAATAGCAATTTATAGTTATTTAGTTTACATCTTAATATTTTTAAATTAAATATATTATATATATAATTATATTATAATTATAAATTGCTAGGATTATCTGCTAAAATTATCATTATGTAACATCAATCATATGTAATGTTTCTTAATTTCTTTCCCACAGATCAAGCAAATTCGTTTACGAGGATCAATCGGAATTTCTTCAAACCGCCAGTCAGCGAAGAAGTGAAAAACCTGGTGCGCAACAACTTCACTCGCGAAGTCGAATTCTATCAGTTTTGCAAGCAACGTCTTTACAGACAGTATAGAGCTTTCAAGTTGCGGTCCAACGTTTTGTGATCGACGAGTAACAATCTCTAAAGAAGGTACTCCGTCCATTGGTGTGTGCGAGTGTACTTATTAAAAGATAGACGCGCGAAAAGCATTATGAAGAACGAAGAAGGACATACAGCTCGATATAAGTGCATTAATTAGAGTGTTAGTGATTCGCTAAAAATTTACAAAGCAAATACAATAGTTAGTTTCGAAGGATATTAATCTACAAGAACTTTATTAAATAACGGACAGTACAGAGACAATATTATTTGTAAGGAAAAGAGACTATAATAATTTTCGGATTAATATCGAAAACTTGTGAAAAATATTGTATTCTTTATTAAATCATTGCGATATTATCAAAATCGCAATATCAATAATGGTTATTCCGAGTTGAAATAAGGAGCTTAGGACGTTATCGAAGGTTTAATTACAATGACTATTCCACAAAGTCAAAGACTAGAAGAGAATATATATCTGTTCCCTTCGATATGCTTCCTTGACGATCACCATCAGTTTGCCCTTAAAGGAATTTTGACGAAATGAAAAAGAGCAGAATCTTATGACATAATCAAATTACAAAAGAAGAAAAAGAAAAAAGAGAATAATTAAATCTCCTTATAATCACTGTGACCCAGTATAATTTCAAAGAATATTGATGAAGATAGAAATCTAGCCCGCTACAAATTTTTGACTGTTATTCCATGACGAAAAGACGAGGAAGAAGACGATTCTATCGGAAGTGATAATACAATCTGATGCAATTTAGAAGAATCTTCATAGACTTACATTAAGCAAAGATAAATGTAATTGTATAATCGAAATGCAATTATAAAAATCATTGAAAGAAAAGGAGAAAGATTGATGTACATTTAACATCAAATATTTGCAAAGTTTCACGGGAGAAGGAATAAGACTCCGTCGTTTTATATAATGATTACTGTATGACGTGGATGCAACGTGCAATCCAGAAATAGAGACGCTCTCAGCGAATGTGCCGTATGGTTTCTGCGATCGGACGTCATGCTATTTTTTTTAACAGGAATCACGCGCGAGTTATACGCGATTTCCAGACGCATTTATCATTCTAGATATATATACATAAAATGTCCGATAATAATCGCTCCCTCTCTCGTATGTATTAGGTAAAGTGAATAGGAAAGTCCTGCATCATTTTGCGATCTTTGCAATAATTAATGAGAAATTACTTAAAAAAGGTCGGCCACAATCTTCGCGAATATAAGTATACGTGATGAGAAGAGTTACAGCCCACTGTTACACGGTTGCTAGGCACAATACATAATTAAACTTGATTCCAACCCTTCATCGCCTAATAATACGTAACATTTTGGACTGTGTCGTCTAGTAACCGCGTAACATTGGACTGTATCGTCTAATAATCACATAATTGGGTTATCTCTTCTCGCCGCGCGCTTAATAATCGTGTAATGTAACCTAATCTAAGCTATCTCTTTCTGCTACGCGTTTAGCCAATTTTTAAAAATTAATTTTTCTTTAATTATTGCGAATATCACAAAACGATAGAGGACTTTCCTACTCAATTTAACCCACTTTATCTGCACATTGATGAGTTGAGACGGTTATTACAGACATCCTGTATATTTTATGGTAATCGAAATGTAGCGTTTTCGCAATGATTTTTCTTGAGAGGACGACGGAAGAATGACGTAAAGACTGATGAAAGTGGTTTTCATCGCGGTATTTTTAATCGCGGAATTACTTACAGATAAATTAAAGAGAAGTTATACAGATGACAAAGAGAAATTATACAGGGTAAGCAGTTAGTTATTTGCGCTTTGCGAAGAGAAAATGCATAACATGTTTGTACTTTCATCGATTATTTGGAATAAAACGCTGCCATTTAAAGAAAAAAAATCATCTTAATTTCAAACATTCCTCTCGCATTGTCTTACCTGTTCAAGGGTCTGCTGTCAACGATTACCTTTTATCGTTCGAGCTGATAGTCGCAGTTAACTTGGAAATCTTCCATCTCTGCTGATCAATACTTTGGTAAATGTCAACTTAATTTTATTTCCGTGTCGAAAGAATCTACGATACGTACATAGTGCCAAATCGCACTTCTCCATCCGATGATCCAATTCCAAATTTAGGACTATAGCGTTACTTTTATTTCGAGAATCTCTAAAACGAGGCTCGCGCGTAATATTTTACACATTTTCTAATGGATGAGCCAATAAACATTATTCGTCATTTAGAACTTTGATACAAACTTTTCCATTTCAAATTAGATGAATCATAAATCGTAAGTGAGATTGAAAATTGATGCAACAACGAAAATTAGTCCATAATTTGTAAAATCCATCTTTGCGTGGCAGTTTTTATTTTTAAAAACAAAACTTCAAAAATATCTCACTCATCCTTTACACTCTTCAACTCTTAATCTTAATATTGGGATAAAAGCATAAAATAAAAATAGACAAATTTTTCTAATCACGAAACAAATAAAAATTATGAATCGCTTTTTTATTTATTATTTTAGTAATATATAGAACAAGAGTGTGTGTATGTATACATATTGTACTCCTTTCTTAGAATTCAGCCTTTTTTGCGCATATCTAACTTCTATTTTCGATCAATCAACGTTATTTACACACGCATTCTCGCCTCGCAACGATATAGGCGTGTAAATTGACTCGATTAGAAAAGAAAGAATGCTTAACTTAGAAATTCCGTCTAACGATATAGAATATAGATGATTGTGTAACGAACGATGCGAACGTAACGTCGAGAGTTACTCTGATAAAATTTCGTAAGATATTTCATTAATCTTTCAACTGTTCAAAGTTTTCATGCGATATAAAACACCTAATATCATAAATAAACATATGTTACGCTGATAATAATATGCAAAAACGTCAGATCGGTTTACAGTCAGTTTTCGAGCGCATCTTGTACATAAATCTAATTGATGTTTCATAAAAATAAAAGCAATTAATTCAATATTGCATCGCACGATATGAAGACTATTGCATGACAATCGAGAGCAAACTTGGTCTTGCGTTTTTGCAAAATTGAACCCTGTATATACAGAGTGGCCCATCGAAAACGAAACAAACATGTTTTTAGGGTAAAATTTTTAGGGTGAAATTAACCCCTTTTTGGGGGTTGAAGTTAGGCAAACGAAAATAGCCAATTA
Organism: Prenolepis imparis; assembly: GCF_030444845.1. NCBI lineage: Eukaryota > Metazoa > Arthropoda > Insecta > Hymenoptera > Formicidae > Prenolepis > Prenolepis imparis. The sequence goes on from NW_028141168.1 coordinate 4,135,577, forward strand.
ATATGTCCCCCTTGAAAACAAAGTTGAGCGTTTTTTGAACAAATAGTTAAATGCCAAAAAATATGTCTTACGTTTTCGGTGGGCCAGTTTATATGTTCAGACTTTGTATTTTTATCTATGAATTTATTATCATCCATGAACATAAAATTATATCTTTTTTATATTCAATTATCATTGAGTAAATTGTATGAAAAATTTACGATAAATATATATTTGTAGGATCAAGTGTATTTTGTTCTTACAAATATATAAAATCGAATCGATCTTTGATATGCAGATATTCGGGTTGGTTGCGTTACATTGACTTTACAACGGAAATAGATTTTAGTAAGTTTTTAACATCGCGAAAGAACTTCGCCCATTTTTATAGCGTTTTATAGCATTTTCTGGCCGCCCCCCAAGCCCAGGGATGAGACATACCTATACCAAATTGTAGGGTTTTATGAGAGGATTGAAAATTTATAGGTGCCAATGTCCAAGATACTCGCCGATCAAATGTTAAAACGTCACCAATGTTGGTGTATAAAGTGTATTATTTTGTTATCTATGCTTACAGGATGCAATAAACATGATTTTTTGTTTTATAGTTGAACATGATTCCCAGAATTTTTGTATTTATCCTTTCCTAAAGATTTCTTTTTGCGTCCAAGGCACCTTTACGAAGAGTATTTGTTATACATATCTTGGACAGTTCTGATGATGAACAATCAAACGAATAAATGACATTATTAAGAGGTCAGGATTATTTCCGGCGGGGGTTTAAAGATCCAAAACTATTTTTTTTAATACTACCATTATTATCTACAAAATTATATATGTTTGATAACTGGGCCGGGGGGGGGGGGGGGGCAAAATGGGCGAAGTTCTTTGACGCGGACTTATCCACGTACATATATCTATGTACATGTATCTACATAGAAAAATATACCATGCATGGTTCAAACTACAACGCTAATCGACACTGTCTCGGACACAGAAATACTTATTTATAGAGAAGCACGATCGAATTTATAATGATTTAACGATTAGGCAAACGTTCAGATAGAAAATATCGAAAAATGGTATTCTCGAAATAAAAGGATTGCATATTCTAAAATCCTTCTTCTCAGATATTCTTAAGTGTTACTATAACAGTCTCGAAAACTAAGAATATATTTTTTGTTAACACAATATGTTTTCTTATGCGGACCAATATTTATTTGACATTATATGGTTATATTGTGTATATGATTATATAATGTTTTAATTTACAAAATGCAGTGCAATAATGTTTGTCATTGAATAATTTTAGTTTATTAGGAGAATGGATAAAGTTAATAAGTGACTCGAGAAAAAAGACTTGAAGCTTAAAAAGCGTTCACGAGTAAGCAATGTGTAACATAACTTTTAATCGTTCAAGACCGAAGTATCTTTAATAAGGAAAGAAGTAAATCCAATTTCGTTTTTTTTATAATTACAGTTTTATAAATTAGGAATTATCTGATACTAATCTTTAGAGAATTTCCCTTCTTAAAGAGGATCCTTTTCTAGCGCCTATTTTAGAACAGAGTATTCTAACAATAAATGGGAAACTTTTTAAATATAAGAATACAATTTTTTCAGTGAATGGATATTAATAAGAGCCAGGCGCAACAAATTTGTCTTAAAGTCTTCTTTATTTAATTTGAATGTTTCGGTTCTTCCCTTTTAGACTATCTTCAGATCAATTGACAAAACAAAATTGCGTCTTGATCCTCATCCCTATCTTTTATCAAGTAATCTGTTGAAGATGGTCCAAAAGAAAGACCGAAACATTCACATCAAATAAAGAAGACTTTAAGACTTTGTTGCGCCTAATTTCTACATGCCTGACTCTTATTAGCTCATTTCCTACCTTTTTATACTTATATATCAGAGCTTTTTCGTTTTATTATTAATTAGGCAAACGTTCATCAGGCACATTTTCCATCAATCCATATCTTCTTATCAACGACACGAATGTATTAATTGTCTGACGTAAGACTTTCTATTAAATTAATTGATATTAATTCTTATTGATCCAGAAATGTTTGACCGGGACGGATGAGAAAGACGCATGGATGGTACCGACATATACTATACTCTCATTGCAAGATGAAATCGCCATTGATGCTGTAAAATGCGATGTTACGTAATAGTTCGAATTGTACAGATCGCAAATTCATAAAATGTAAAAATGTAATGGATATCTCAAAAAGATCAATATGTTTCTAGGCACATATTCTGCTGAATCAAGCCTATTTTACAGAAATAATTTAAAATTAATTAGTAATATATAAAAAAGTAATATATATATTTATTATATTCAGTTATATACTCTCAAGAGATCTAAGGGACTGAGGGAGGAGCTCTAACAGTCTTTATTTTACACTATTGTACAACTGTAACTGTAACTATTGATGTTTCACCATTATTTTCTTTAGTTTGTCTTCTAATATTCGTGACATGATAAAATTTTCATCTTGAAAAATTGCTAATTATATCCGCAAGAGAGTGATGAATGATTTCCGCCATAGATGAAACTTATCTAGAGATCCCTTGATCTCTCTTCTATGTCCGAGACAGAGATACCTTTAAATTTAAAGTTACGAAACTTTAAGGTAAGATAAAAATATAAACGGGAAGCCAAAAAAAAATAGTTCATCTCACACAAACAAAATCTCGGCTACATGCCGAATCTCCCGAACTCCCTTTCTTATTGCCCTCTTTTAGGAGCTCGCGGTAAAATATGTACTAGTAAAAATCGCTTTAATCGCATCATATCACTATTGTGGAGGTGATTTTACGCGCGTGCTTAGAACATATATATATATATATATATATATATATATATATATATAAATAGAAGGGAAATTAAATACCAAGCCTCCAACATCGACGAGAGAGAAAGATAGTGACTCTCAATCGTCCGCAATGTGCCGATATCATCGTTGCTATGGTTTTTCCATGGTTACTGTTGTTACGTCACAAGTCTTCTCTTGTTAAACTAACAGTAACCATGGCAACGATATCTGCGTATGCGCATTGCAACCGATTAGGAGTCACTACTTTCTCTCTCGCATCGATGTTAGACTCTCATTCCACAGGAAATATAAACAATTCCCCTTCCATTTATGTTCTTCCGTATATGTTCAAAGCGCGTACACGACTTTCCTCCGCATATTCATCGCACGAATAAATGGTACGCGCGTACATTCAGACAACGGAACTTAAAAAAATCTTTATCGAAATATCCAGACCATATGTTTAAAATGTCCAGATCGCAAGAGTTGAAAGTATCTTTTTCTTCGTTGTCACAACGTTATCATTAATAGTTCGTTATCGGACTACTAGTATTGTGACGTATTGCTAATAGAGCTTCATTAATTAATGCGTATGTACATGGGCGCCCTTATAACTTTTTTCTAGGAGGGGGCAGAGTATACATATACTCAGGTGTGCGTGCGTGCGTGCATGTGTGTATGTGTACACCACACACACACACCATTTTTGTTCAAGTTGTGAAGGACAAAGAATTAAAAAATAAGATACATAACACCTATTGTTGGCTCGTATAGGCACTATTCACTATTTCGATATATATTTATGTTATAAATTTCAAACAAAAAATTATTTGGTTGACAATTATAAAATCATTCTAAATTGAAAAAAATAAAATATTAAAATCCAAGGGGGGCAAATGCCCCTCCTTGCCCCCCCCCCCCTTTCATGGGCGCCCATGCGTATGTAATTACATTGTATATAACATCGAACATATCATTATGGAGAATTCCGACATAATAAACGATGTAGGATGTAACAACAATATCTCGTACTGAGAATAACCAATGTTAGTCTGCGATTTGAAAAAAGAAGGCAGAAACTATAAACAAATGTATCAAAGATACTCATCCTTTTACTTTCAAATCGCAAGAGAAGATGGCTTATTAAAGAGAGATATTTCGAAACATATAGATACATCTTGAGTTAAAACATAAATACAAAAACGAACGGTGACATTATTCACACAATTATTCTTACTCATGGATCATTGATTTTTATAGCCCGTTAAGATGAAAAAGTAGAAGAATATATACAATAAAAGCCCGAACATAAAAAAATCGATGATAATTAGTATATGCACTTATTGCAACGTTCTCCATTTTTTCCGGTATATATCTAACGGAAGCAAACTATACGACAAGATTAACTCGGTGGTCAAAAGATACAATTTCAATCGTCGCTATGTATCATTAATTAATTCTATAATTACCTAATTATTGTTAAATCGATTATATTAGTAATCATTGCATCTTGATCAACCACATAAATCGTTGATAACAATCTTTAGGAAAATATTCTCGGTGTGTAACTTTTTTCGTTAACAATCTCGCATTCACTGGTAAGTTACATGTGTGTACAATGCACTTCTCTCAACACACGCATGCGATATATGACATCTTTACATTGTTATTACATTTATAGCGCACATTATATATATGTATATAGAGAGTAAGATAAGGTAATTTGAGATAATATTTCAAGTTAACTTTTTTATATTTATAAAGAAATATAAATACAAATATGTAAAATTTTACTTTTATTTTCGTATTAATTAAACTTTTCACTTTACGTAAAATTATTATGAAAAATTCACTGATATTTTATTTCTTTCATTTTTAAATTATTGTAAAGAGTTAAAATTAAAATTTTTTGTGGAAGACACTTGATAATACATGTAGATAACATCAAAAGATATAAAAAGCAATTATTATTTTAAAAACGCGAATAAAAGCGCACAAAATACTATTCCATTAAATCCATGGTAAAGAAAAATTTAACGATAAACTTATCAATTATTAACAATATCTAATTATGCAGTAAATAATAAATAAATTATTGAATAATCTTGTAGCAATCTTATGAAATTCTATGGTTGCACGGAATTCAACAATCGATAACCAAAAAAGACTGTAAAAATACAAAATGTTTTATCACCAAATATCTTGCTTTACTCTATCAAAACGCTTATTTTCAGAATATTGCACCAAGAAGCTAATTTACAGACAGATTCCACGTTAAAAAATTTCACAGACAATATTGTCTAACAATGAACTTATTCAATTCAGTTTCACATATGTACATTATATTATGCGCGCCTCAATAATGATGGTCGTGAATTCGATATTTAACTTTTATAGTATAAATTTGTATCACGAGACAAAAAATGATTTATAAAACAGCGTCATTAATCCCAAGATTACATATACAGGAAAACTTAACCAAAAATTGAAGAAAAGATAAGATAAAAATTTATAAAAAGCGAGCAGTTGTATAATCTGATACGATAAAACAAAAATATATATATATTATATACATATATGTATGTAAAATTATATAATTACAAAATAATTTTACTGTTTCTAAAGTATCAAATCCTAATTTTATTTTATATAGATCGAATAATATAATAACAGATCGAATAATATACTAAAACGAAAATGATAAACCGATAACAAAAAAAACCATATCACCATACTCTTTAAAATTGCGACTTATTTATTATATAAAATATAAAGAAAAGGGACATTTGAGAAGCATATAATGACAATTCGATAAAGATGCTCAAATATTTTAAGAATATTCCTGATAGCAAAAATATGACTGCAGGACTGTATGAAAAGTAGAGGTCAGTTGTGCATCCAAGAACGACGATATTGCAATCCTCGAATATAAAATTAGAAAATATCTCTATTTCAGAGAATTCGTACTTTAAAAAAATTCTCTCGAAAAATTTCTTCGTTCGCACAATCGACGCATTTTCAATGGACAATATATATCATACATATACATATCGCATAAGAGAAGCATCGTATAACGTATCGATAAAATGATATGTACAGAGATTACAGCGTAAAACGCCACGAGTTCTACATAACATAATGTATTAACGTTATGCTGAATAAAGTAAAATTAGTCAATGAAGGACACGCTTGCCATCAATACTGACGTTACCTGTACATGTATGTATATAATATATGTACAAAGTAACATACACGCGTTTTTTTTTTCAGACGAGTGGAACTCTTTTATATACACTAGGTGTCTCTACCAACAAAAAATAAAATATTTGATCTAAATGGTGACATTCATAAAAATGACATTTAGTTAATATATGTATATCCAGAGTTCTTATATTTGTTTCTCTACTCTATTTTTTCGCTTTAAAATTTTTTACTTTTCAATATGAGTGATTTTGAAACCGATAAAAATCTTACAAAAACTTTTCTCTAAAGGTAACTCGACTTTTCATAACTTCAACGACAAAAAAAATAGACGATTTATAAAAACATTAAAATATTTATTACATTAAATTGAAAAATTATATAATTGAATGATATATTTTTTGGAGGCACCAATTACATTTAAATTTCATGTTATTCAAAAGTCCCACCCCGATATCGAGCACAATATACCGAAAGAAAGGTATAAATGTGTTTGTACGTCTTCCGGAACATTCTCTACGATAAACTCTAAACTCGTAGAATATCGCTAACGAGGACTAATATTATTATATCAACGTTCATTTTATTATCGTCTGTCGTTGTACGTCGGCTAACAAAATTCGCGACCGTGAGCGAATTTTTTCGTTCGGATCGAATAATTGATTCATCAGCTTTAACTCTGACATAAACTTTGTAAAAGGTATCTTTTTCCATAGGAACGTTTAAACCGTCTAACTTGTCCTTAGCCTTGTTTCTTTGTACCAGATATCTCTCTCTCTCTCTCTCTCTCTCTCTCTCTCTCTCTCTCTCTCTCTCTCTGTTTAGGCCATTACACAGCTTGGATCGAGCAATCTCGTTTTCTTTTTCTATTACTTTCGCGCGAGAAAATTTCCTAGCTTTTAAAATTGTGTAATTTCCATCGGTACAGTTTGGGAAATTGTAATGGGCGGAGTATATTTCGCGATTCTCTGGAAATGCTTTCGTAGGAAGAGATTTCGGAGAGTAAGTTATCTAAAATTAAAAGATTTTAGTGTGTATTATCAAATTTGAAAAAATAAGTTAGTTACACAAAAACTAATCTTTCAAGAGATTATGTTTGTGAACATTTCTTATTAGAGCCCAAATTTAAAGTGTATACTTGGAGAAATTCTTCGTATCCAAACGTGAATTTAATGATATAATCATTACGCAAACTCTTCGAAAACTCTTCGGAACCAGCATCAGAAAACAATGATAAATCCCGAAAGTTTTGTTTCTTACACTTCGCGGAATACTTGTCTAGGAACGTCTAAGGAGTACCGGTTAAGTACCGCGAATTCGCGCCGAATTAGCCTCTTTATTGACAACTGGTTCAGTCTGTTTCTGTTCCCGCGCCGTCGTCATGTCAAGCCGATCCGGACGTCCATCAGTATAACATCGGCGACCAACTGCCACGTCGATTCTCATCATCAGTAATCGGTATGTATCCGGTCGACGACGTGGAAGGCAGGCACTGAAAGCAGTAATTGGCACCAGCATTGTTGTCCCAGTGCTGCGCCCCCTTACACTGGAAACGTACTGCGAACTCAAGCTTCTGACCGACCAGTAACGTATGGCAATAGAGGACGAAGGTGAACTTGTCGCTGAATCCGTCGCACGAATTGGACATGTACGTCGCCTGCAGATCGCTGAAGTTTCGCCAGGAGTTGAGGGTGTATCGTATGTGTACAGATTTGTGGAAGTCGAGATTGATAACACGCACCGTACCCTGAATCGCCAAAGTCACCGGGTCCTGCACCAGTACATTTTCGAGACAAACCTGCCGCTCGCGCACCAAATCCAGAAAATTGGTCATGCCGCCTGGCTGTTGGAACAATGGTACCAACATCCGATCGAGTTTTCTGGATATCGCCGACATGGATCTACGCCTGCCATCGTCCTGATAACGATCGCACCAGTGATAATCGCTGGTGGTTGCCGCAGCATTGTCCGGACTACCATTGTCTTGCTGCGGTCGGAAAATGTCATCATAGATCAAGTCGCTGTACGCGGAATTGGGTATCTTCGGTATCTCGTCCAGGAACGTCCTCACGTCAGCTAGATCGAGGCCGAGCTTGTCCGCGAAACGGACGATCTTCTTCCTATGCGGTGTACCTGGCGGTGTTTTACCAGTCTTCAGCGAGGAACACCTACGAACTCTCTGCGGCCTATCCTCTTCTTCTTCCACTATCTCGCTTTGTGTCTCCTGCTCCGGCGATGACGAATCTTCCTCCTCCTCCTCCTTCGCAGTAGGACTGTTGCCGAGCTTTTTCAGCAAAAAACTCAGCTTCTCCTCTTCACAATTACGTAGCGCATCGTCGTTTTCAATTCGCAATTTTAGCTCGCTCCTCGAAGTTGTTATCTCATCGCTGCTCGAGCATTCTAGCGCTTTTGGAACATCAACGGCGCTGCTGTAAGTAGATTGATCGCTGTCATTTACGACCGTATCCTCCACTTGTAGCAGCACCGTACTCTTCGACGCAGTCTTAATGACGTTTGCGGATTCAGTATAGTCTTCCCGATTCCTTAATTTGTCAACCGAATTCTCGACATCGTTATGAAAATCGTCGAGTTCGCTGCCATTACTATCATTGCACATCACATTCTTTGATACACCATTGACGAAGTCAACTTCATCAACATCCTTGTCCTTTTTGTTATCCTCTTTCTCTTCCTCTTCCTCTTTCTCTTCTTCTTCTTCTACCTCCTCGTTCCATTTGTTTGTTCTGAATTTGTTGGATATTGCCATCTTGCCGTTGCTCGGTAGCTCAGAGTCGGAATGCGACTTGGGCAGGCAGATGTGAGGAACAACAGAATTCTGGTTGATGATTCTGGACGGACTTTCGTCCTGGAGAGACACAGTGCTATCATCAAACGTGCTCCACAAGGACTCGTAACTGGGCGACGTCGTTTCTTGAGAGCTCCTGCCATTGAGCGAATCCTCCGAACTGCAAATGATCTGTTCTTCCTGCCGATGACCGCCGTTTACGCAAGACGCGGGGTTTCTTTTCGACGAGCAACTCGATTCGGACGTGGTGTCCTCGCTGCGTTCCACATTCGTATCTGTCCGTCTAATGCGTCCGTTCAACGCAACCTTGGCCCTCGCGCGTACAAAACTAACGTTGGTGAGATTCGAATTGTTAGCCTCGCTATCTGAAGTACTGATCGGGTCGAAGAAAACTTCGTTCTTCGATTTATCAGCGTCCGAGGACTCTGGATCGAAGAACATTTCTGGGGAATCGCTGTCGGGCGGCGTGCCGGCGATCGGTGACGCAAAGATGCAGCCGGACTCGGAATCTCCAGAGTGAACAGCCACGAGGCCAGGCGTTATCCTGGTTCCGCTCGGTGAATAGTGGCAAGCGTCGTGATGACTCGCTTTCAGGATCTCTGGGTTCACCAACAGATTCGCCAATTCGGCGGCGGTCGTTTCTTCGGCGGGCGATCCTGGCCCGTCCTCTTCCTCCTCCAGCTCGTAGAAGAGATCCGATTCCGAACTATGACGCGGCTGATGCTGAAGAATCGGATGCTGATTCGTGGCGGTAAGACTGTTAGCGATTGAATGATGATTGCTCGACGACGACGGATGCAGCCACGAGGTCTCACGTGGCCCGTCCACGGTTCGCTCGGGCGAGCCATTTTCGCCACTCAAGGACGTCAGCCGTCGATGAAGACACCGGGCGAACGCTTCCGCACTACCCCGACAGCTGCTAGGCAGTAGGGAGCTGACGAGACCACAAGAGGGCCCGCGAGCGTTGCCCGCCGAATCCGTGCTACCCATTTTGAGGACGTTGGAGCCGGCTGTCGTTCCCTCGGCCTCCGCGTGCCTGCCCTCCGAAGGCGAGGGCGAGGGCGAGGGCGAGGGCGAGGTCGGGTCGCTGCCTCGGCCCGCCGGCACGCTGTCCGAACTGCTGTTCTATAAAAGAAGAAAGCGACGGATTTAAATCTAATCGTATATATGAGACGAAGCAAGAAGTCGAAGTTTGGATTTTTTTTATATTTGCCTAAGTCATTGGGACGTATATAGATGTTACTAGGAAGCAAGGTAAATAATTCTCCAAGGCAAATAATTCTCCCCAATTTATTTCCGCCATAAATGGTAGGCTAGGTTAAGTTAGGTTAGGTTAGGTGCATTATCTAACAATAAGAGATATAAAAAAACAATAACTAGTGACGCTCAAATTGATCCTTAAAAATCTCCTTTTTGAGCAAAAAAATTTTGAATTGAATAAGGTATCATTAAAAAGGTTTTCAAAAGTAAATCATTATATGCAAATAAAAAAAAATTATTACGTTTTACGACATGTAATTTTCGAAATATCGTGGATCAAAGTTTTAGTTGAGTTGACTAATTTGTAAACGTGTTTCTTTGAGAAAAATGAAAGATTGCAAATATTGTTTGACTGCAATATATTATACAAATAACAATAACAATAACAGTTTTCCAATGTTATTATTATTTTTATTATAGATGGTACGAATTTCCTTGATTCATTATTATGCAAATAATGTAAATTATTATAATGCAACAATCAACAATAGCGATAATATAAATCCTGTCGGAAAAATTTTATTTTATCAGTGAACATAATAGTGGCATAAGAATACAGTATAGTGCCAATTTCTTTATTGCTATTTACAATTGACTTCAATGGATTTTAGTTATGAAATAATCAACTTTTATTATTTTATTGATCCAAAATGGTTCATGATAACACGATAAAAGTATGTATACATATATATATATATATGTATATATATTATATATGTATATATAAATATATATATATATATATATATATATATATTATATATGTATATATAAATATATATATTGGATGATTGCAAAAGTTCGTGCCCGATTTGCATAGATGGTAATAACTTCAAATCGGGCACGAACTTTTGCAATCATCCAATATATATTTGTATAATCAGTAAAAAATTAGCTTTAATCTGATATTTTTTTCATATTTTTTATTTCTACTAAAAAAAAGTAGGAATTTTCTGAAGGTCACTTTTTCTTTCTTTTTCTTTGCACAATAAGATGATTACCAAGATTATCAATCAATTATAATTGCGCTAAATATATTTCTCTTCCAATATGTTGTGTTGCCGACAGTTATTTCTTAGGATATATGAGAGAAAGAAAAAGAGAGATTTTAAAGTTAATGATCCTTACTTTATCGATTGCGAGTAGAGCTCGATACATAATTGAAGTCAGCTCGTTAACGGCAGTCAACAGCTCGTTAACAGTGTGTGTGTAAGTGGAAATACGAGAAAAAGAGATGGAAAGTCGAAGCACTGAATACGTGTTAGTGACGTAGTTAATACGCTCGTCATTAATATAGTTATAACATTGGCTCACGGCCACAATGTTGCGCGGTATCGAAACAGCGCCGCAGGAAGTGCAAATGATCGGTCATTACGACCCACGTGTAGCATTCTCTGACGCGCAAAATGTCCAGTACTAATCGCGTCTTTGATCTTTTACAGAACGCGCATATATATGATGATTATTTATTCAAATACACGTGTCCAAAATTACTAGAATCGACAGATACTATAAAATATGTGATCACCTTGCGTTCTTCTTGGCACAATGGAAATAGAATCAAGTGTGGCACAGGACAATTGAATCGAGGCATGCGCGAGAGACAATTTTTAGGCAACCAAATATCGACGAATCACGATGATTTACGAGGCAAAAAGAGGCAAAAAGAGGAGGGAAACGTCCTCGTTTCGCGTTTCTATTCATTGCTACTTTATACACGACCGGCTATATTTCTCGAAACTAAAATTAGCCGTCAACTAACGATTCTGGCAGGACAACAGCTCGATGGCGATTTATCGTCGCCGAGATCCATCGTTGTTCGCCAAAGTATGTACCAACCTAAGAGAACAACACAAGAGATGGGCAATCTTTTACTGAGGAAAAAAAAATCATCAATGAATGTGTCGCACTCAATGGGAAGAATTCAAAGAAGATATCGCGCGACCGAGGGTTACGTAATAATGGAGTGATAATCGATCGGGACGCGCAAAACGACGATGTACCACTCTCGGCGGATTCGCGAACGTACTTGGGAAGTGGCGTGCACACCCGCCGTGCCGTGAGAAAATTGGAACGATATAAATACACGCACGCAATTGGCCGCGAATCAATTCCCCGCCGCTTACTCCCCCTAGCGGGCCACGTAAGGTGACATTTCACTCACGCATCCTGCACACGGAATTCCTGCCGTGGACGGATATTTCAGAGCGTGCGATTTGTCGATATTTATATTTTCTCCCAAAGAGTCTTCCCACGTACATACACACATACACGACGCCACATACGCACAAACCTAACCGAACACAGGACAATTTTAAAGATCGAGAAAAATAACTCGCTATGATTTATGTAACGGACGCTTTTAGATGAGAGAGAACGTGACTTATCTCACGATCGACGCTCTTGAAATTTTTTTCAAACGCAAAGCGTCTAACACTACCGTATCTCGAGTATTCTCAATATTGTGTATATCAAATTTATTTACGAGGATATTTATTCACTGTATTTGTCCGGCTATGAAACTTAGCTTAACAAAAAGCTTAAATTTCGGAAACTATATATTGGTATTCTCGATATAAGAGAGAATACTATAAAATTATACTATAAAATTCCACTTTTATTCTCTGTTAAGAACAAGTAACCTTATATGTTTTTTTTTACAAATTGTTTATTTGTAATATTGTTGCAGCAACGTATATGATTATATAGTGTTGCAATTTACAGTGTATAGTGCAGTGTTTGTCACTGAATGGTTTTAGTTTATTAGATGAATGAAGTTAATAAATTACTTGAAGAAAATTTGAGTGACTTATTAACTTCGTAAGAGAAATGTTTACGAGTAACAATAATAATATGTAATTATAATAATATAATAATATGTAAATAATATGTAATATAACCTTATTTAATTATTCAGGGCCCAGATCTCGTGCCTCATGTTCGATCTATATTACTATGTCCATACTTTCTTTAGTATGTCATTACTTTCTATACTATTCCCATACAGCATCAAAACCAAAACATGTCTAAAATCAGGACATAAGACGTCTTTAAGATGTCTTTAAGATGTCTTTTAGACATTATGTCATAAAATGTCTTAAAGACGTATTAAAGACGTCTTAAAAATGTCTTATGTCCTGATTTTAGACATGTTTTGGTTTTGATGCTGTATGGGTTCTTTCTCGTCTTTCTTTGCCTGTGTTCTGTAAAGTAATACATTTTTTTATTAATGGAAAATAAATCCTATTCCGTCTACATTTTTACAAATTAGGAATATCTGATACTAATCTTTAGAAGATTCCTCTTTTAAGATAAGAGAATCCTTTTGGCACTTATTTTAGGACAAGATATTCTAAAAATAAGGGAAATTTTTAAAATAAGTATAACATTTTTTCAATATGATGAGGAAAATATTGATTCCTCAAATTATTCATTAGAGGAACAGTTAGAATCGCGAATTGTGAGGCAAATTTGTGTATTATAAATAACATAATAACTAATAATTAAGCTTTCTTATACGTACGCGATATATTAAATTTGATGTAACAATTAATATTTTGATACACCGGAATCCAAAAATAGTGCTAGTAATATTGTTTAATGCGAGCCGAATCGGTTTATGATATGTATAGCTTCTGTCGGAAAAAAACATAAAGCATACATAAAGGGGAAGAGAGAGTTATAACTTTGAAATGACGGACAGATATCTTCGTTTTTCTAGTCTTCGCTCGCTTTGCCGTTCGGAATTTCTCCGCATACGCGTGTGCGTTTACTCGCCATGTCTATCGGAAGTCTGGGCGGCTCGCAATAATCGTTACGTAAGACTAGGCCTAGCATAGGCTTTAGAGGGTGTTGGCTTCGCGCGGCACGACGTCTATATACATAAACAGAACTTATAATGTCGTTCCACTTCAAAAACACTGTCTCTTTGCGTGAGGCTGAATCTTTCGGATTTAAAGTGATTTCGCGGAACATGAAACAATTCATCGTGCGTCTTTATATTATGCGTTCTTTCTTTAGAAGACCACCGGATATCTTTTATGCCACACATTTCTTGTTCAACATACACACATACACACCCACATAAACGTCTGCCCGTTTATGAACAGCCTGGACACAATTGCATCATGATCAAGCCATGTTATAACCGTAATAACCTGATATCTGTGAGCTTTACCGTGAACAATACTTTAATCGCTCCAGGTTGCTCCGAGATTGCGCGCGCGCGAGCATTTATGATTGAGATAAAGAAAATTTACGAGAGTCAGATGGGATCACGCGCCTTGGGCGATGAGATGTGCAGTCTCGAGCGGAGACCCACGGCGAAGAATTCACTGGATGAGTCTAGAAGATCCGTGTTACATTGGCGAACGCTTCCCGTCTTGGACGCGTGTGTCATTGTGTGTTTCGTAGCGACATTATATCAGGATTATAGAGAGATATATGTATATAAGGGTCGCGAAATGTAGCATAATCTTGTACAAGAAATTAGTCGAGAACATAGACACAAGAATATAGCATTAGTTACCTATATAAAGATAAGGTTGCCTATATAAGTGACATTAGATGTAAGGGATCAAGACACAAGCATAAGAATATATTCTTATGTGTATAGGTCAAGACACTGATTCGGTAAATCTCGGTTCGTTTGATAGCATTCGGCTCGCATATGCTCATGTTTTGTAGATAATTTGCCGAAGTCAGTATACTATTCCCCTTTTCGCTATTATCACCTTCCCCTCGCAGAAGGTTCCGTCTATATATTCTTATGTCTATGGTCAAGAAGGTATATAATTAGATTTTTTTTCTTACGCAGATTTGCCTTTGAGAAACTCGACTTTAAGTATCGAAGATTCGTCTTCTACATGAATTTTCTAACAATCTTACGTCATGATAATCGTATTCGACGACGATTATATTCTTCTCCCAATTCAAACTGGCACGACTTACGAATTGAGGTCCTCTTGGCATCGGACACGCGTCGAAATATCACGTCTGTACATTTCCAGCGAATCTATTTTTGCTCCATTGTGATAGAGAAAGATGGAGAGAGAGAGCGAAAAAGAAAGAAAGAAAAAAGAAAAAAAGAAAGGTTATTTTGGTGTGCGATCGTTCACCGACACAATTTGAATCGTGACTACTTGACCCGTAGTTAGAGCAACGTCGCAATTTATCGCGACAGATTTATCGCACCCCGCGAGAAAATTGCCCAATCATCATCGAGATCCCGCTCTTCCTAATTGATTAGCAACAAATTACGATGTGACGGAGAGATGATGAATCGCATTACTTACGATCATAATAACTCCCGATCCCTTGATCGACAGAATTAAAATCCTTCAATGTACAAGGTCAGGTTTCCGAACCAATTGCTCTGTTTTATTGCTGCGTACGTAAGAAATTGCAGTGTGAGAAGAGCATCGCGAATTCAGATTACATCGCAGAGTAATGTATGTACAGTGAGACATTTTCAAAAACAAAATGTACAAATTATAAGATAGTAAATTGAATGTCACGTGATCTTGACTATCATCCAAAATGCAAGAGATCGGCTGACAATCACGTGTTCGAACTCACGCAGACGCTAATTTCTAAGTTAATCGGTGTTGACGAACTCAGTGCCACAGTCTGATAAACAGACCTTAGATTTGCATATTCTTATCTGCTCGACGATTATACGGATATTAGTTGTTCGTCGCCTTAATTTCGCTTTAATTGATAAAAGTCAAAGTCGCATATCGCGAATTTTTCATCTCAATATTTAAACATTCAATTTTTAAACATTCCTCTTTAGGCCTTGTTTAACAATAAAAATTATAAAAATTGTGCGCTCTCTCTAGATCATTGCAGGAGGATCATTTGCAGAGTGGCGAGTTCTCTCAGGAATTCCTTAATTTTGCAATATCTGAGTTTACTGTCGCAGTCGCCCGCAAAAATTTACAAGAGGAATAAACGAAGATTTGACAGACAAAATGCTAATTGATAATTCATCGATACACTTGAACACGCGAGTAACTCGGCCTCGAGGCCTCGACGAGAATCGACTTCTCTTGCCAAGAGTAAATAAAGTCACAGTTTATATTTAGCCGGGGAATGGAAATCTGCGAAAGCTACACGGATTTCTCAAGAGGATGATTTTATATACGTTCCAATGAAGATGAAGAGATCGATGCAGAAAATTTCACTCATGGAAAATCACTTTGTAATCTCATCGACGCGACGTCGCGATTATATTACAAGTTTAGTTCGAATGAGATAATCGATTTTAGCGGATAATGAAATATTCTTTGCTATTCAGTTTAAGTTCAAGCTTGTAAAAAAAAATTTTTTTAATTAAAAATCATTTCTCAAGCATTTTAATATCTCTCGGTTTAGTTAAAGTACCTCGAAATAATTTACCGAAATAATTTACCGAAGTAGGCGATATACGAAAATTATTTTAAATAAATAAAACTGAAAAATTAATTATTTTATTTAATTAATCTTTTATGTAGCCGCTAATTTTAAATACAGTGATAATTTTATATCTAAAAAAAGAATGAGATAAAAAAATATACAGGATGTTCCTAAATAAATGCGAAGAACTTTAAAAAATGATTCTTTGTCGAAAATTAAGGGGAGTTTTTCATATAAACATATATTCCTATATCCCTCTCTGAGAAGTTATATTTCTCCAAAAGGGGAGATGAAAAGATTTTTAATTTTTTTCTCAAATTTTGAACAAATTAAAAAAATGAAATTTGATGGATATTTTTCACTAGTAAAAAAGATATTAATTAATATTTTTTTAATCTTCCCGTATTGTTATAAAGGCATGAAACTAACAACCCTTATTTAATTTTTTATTAGCACTTTTTAACAGACCTGAACGTGATCTAAAAATATGCGTTAGAAAACTTGATTTTTTTAGAAACTTTTTTTTCGTAAAATCAATATATAGTTTTCAAGAAAAAAAATAAAAACATAATTTTTACCTTCCTCTTAAGAAAAGTGTAACTCCTCAGGGAGGAACATATATTAATATGAAAAATCCTCCTTAATCTCGACAAAGAATTATCTCCTAAAATTTTTCATACTTATTTAAAAACACCCTGTACATATTGTTATTATAATAAAATATCAATTATGTACATACATACACACATACACACACAGATATCACATATCGATGCATCAATCGTATCACGTCCCGAAATGCGCTTCTTGCGTAGTCGGTTACCAGAAGAGGGGCCAAAAGGCGTGGTGAAATTACATGTGAAAGAGATTAAACGTCATCGCGCGTGACACGCATTCTTATCTTGTGAGTATTCATACGACGTCTGACGCGATTATCCGATTCTACTGGTGCGCGACACTCTGAAAAAGGATATCTTTACGTTAAACGAATGAGCATATAACTTGAGACAAGTTTTACCACCGAAACAAAAATTCAAATTTTTCCGGGTTATTTCCGGGATATTTTATTGTTTCTCTCAAATTCGACCTCATGCGGTTTCATTCTCTATTTTCTATTCTCTTTCAGCAAGACCTACCGGGAACCGCGAAACACACATCGTTA
This sequence comes from Prenolepis imparis, assembly GCF_030444845.1. Lineage (NCBI taxonomy): Eukaryota > Metazoa > Arthropoda > Insecta > Hymenoptera > Formicidae > Prenolepis > Prenolepis imparis. The sequence goes on from NW_028141168.1 coordinate 4,153,203, forward strand.
ATCTAACGCTATCTGTGTTGCGATTTGTTACCGGAGAAAGATTTATCTACTCTGTGAAAATAAAATCTCTCATCATCATCCTCTCGTAGATCGGTACGCGATTGCATCTTCGCTGCAATGTTACACCAAAGAAATTGCATTCTCGAAGTAAGAGGACTGTATATTATAAAATCCCACTTAACAGATATTCTTAAGTATTTCTAAAACCCTCTAATACTGAGAAGATATTCTTTGTTAATAAACGGTCGTATGTTGTTTATGTGATACAGAAGAAAAATGAAAAAATTTTAAATATTTATAACGCAGCTAGTATGATACCGAGCTGCTTAAAAAACAAAAAAGCTTGAAATCTTTTGAGAAAACTTTAATATTGATTATATGGGATGATCAGTTTTTCAATGGCAAATGACATTACAATTTTTTTAAAAATTTTTTGTTATTCAAAATAATTTATTATTATCAAAATCATTACACACTTTATATCAATAGTAATATCACTATCAACATTATATCGTTTTTGTTACTTTAAACTTTAAATAATATAAAATAATGTTTAAAAATTTTTAATGCAAATTTTTAGTGTTTAATTTAATTTTTATTGTATTTAAAAAATGTATGTAAAGTTTGTATTGTATATAAAAAATAATGGAAATTGTAACGACTCGTTACTTTTTAAGTAAGGGTAATGGTAACGAATTATTTTTTAAATTTGGTAACGATCTTTTTAGAAAAAAGAACGGTAATGGTAACGGAGTTATGAAGTAACAACTTACTTTTATAAAGTAACTTTCCCAATCCTGGTTTTAGTATATTAAAAGAAATGAAGTTAATAAGTGACTCAAAAAGAAGACTTGAGCGACTTAAAAAGTGTTCACGAGTAAGTAACGTGTAACATAACCTTATTTAATCGTTCATGACCCAGGTCTCGTACTTCATACTCGGTCTATATGTATATATACACTATATGTTTATACTTTCATCTTTATTGTCTTTCTTTGCCCATGTTCTGTGAAATAATATACTTTTTTGTTAATGGAAAAATAAATTCCATTTCGTCAACATTTTTATAAATTAGAAATATTCTGTGATATAAAATAATATTTTGATATTATTTCTCCTCTTAAGTTAAAATAAAGATCCTTTTAGCGTCCTAATTTTAGAATAAAGTATTCTAAAAAAAGTATAAAATTCTTAAAATAAAAATATTATTGTTTTAGTGCGTACATACACGCGTTAAATGCAGGAGAAAGTTAATCCTCATTACAAAAACATGTAAATATATTAGCACTGAAGTATATGTAAGCGCCTCTATAGAGAAGAGATGCCCTGGTATAGAAATCATTATCTCATTGTTATTTAAACACGATTCTAGGCACGTGCGTTTTTTACCAGTGAGCCCATTTCTTTAATTCCGCAACAACTCGCAGAAACATCGCGAAAAGAATAATTTAAACTTATTCAAAATTATTTAAATTCATTAGATCATCACACGGACTTTTCGACAGTACAAGCATACTCTATATACGGATGTGTATCGGAAGAGATAAAGCGATGCACTTTGCGCAAATCAAATCATACGAAGAATGTGATATGTAGGAGGGATTTATCAAGATCTGTTTGTCCCGGGTCAATTAATTAGCTAATTAACTGATAACTCATGATAAATCCCTGATTTATCAAGAAAATGCTGACGCGATTCTTTTTTAAATCGGAAACTCTATTATACAATTTTTCCGAAACTGCAGTTTGTTTATTGTTCTGCGCGCGCGGTGCTTCAAACGATTGTGTCGAGCAACAATAAGAAAGGTCATTATCTCATACTGCAAGTGTTAATTCAACGATAGTGCATTATCATTCGCTGTTCGATGTTATCGAGTCGATAATAAAAAGCGAGATACCAATACAATATTTATCTCGCTTGCAAACAGTTCTTTCGTATGCAAACGCAAACCTAACCTAACCTAACCAACCGCATTAAGTATATATATATCAATGAACTTTCCATGCGTATACGTCAAGAGAGACGAAATATAAGTGTGTATGCCGTAAAAAATACATTACTTAAAAAACAAATCCACAAGATTCAATTGTTCGAACTAGATTACACTACAAAAATCAGAGCGATTAATTAAAACTTTAGCAAAGTATAATAATAATTAATAACAAAGTAAACTTCTTATCATAACTTGGATAGAATATTTCTTAACAAAAATGTTTGAAATAAACATATTTAAAACTTTGAGATATTAAGTAACTCATCTGAGGGGGAAGAATGGTGGACAACAAGCGAAGTAATTTAATTTCAAGTCGATATGAGTTTAATGATAATTTTATCTAAAAGTTAAATTATATAAAAGTTCTTTAAATACACGGAATCTAAGAATTAATTGGAAAGATATTTCTCTCAAATAAAACGTTAAAATATTAATCTCAACAAAGCTCTCGGAATATCTGTTGAAATATGCACTCAGGACGATATCGTCGTAATATGTATTGTAAAAAACTGAATTAAAAAGACGACCCTTTTTATTGAACAGATAACAACATGATGATAAATGATTATATGCGAATTTTTTTTCAAACTCGGTTATTTGAATCTTGCCAAGCTTGCAGAAAGCGCCAAATAATCTCCATTAGGTTAGCCTCCCCCCATCCAGCGTTAAATAAAGGGGTTTGTTCTCTATCGCTGCACTGGTGAACTAATGCACACTAGTGCGCAATAAGTTAAAGTGTGAGACAAGTACACTGTTCTCCAGTGCAACAATATAACCCAAGTAGCAAAATGACGTCATAATGACGGTAAATTTTGGTCACAAAAAGACCGATTAGACGTCTTAATTAGGTCTTATAAAACCCAAAAATGACGTCGATATGTCACATCCACGAGACGTTATTTTCTGACGTCTTATTGACGACATAATATGACGAATATAAGACTTAAAATTGACAAAACTTTGATATTTTAACAATTAATACATGGCATCAGTTTTAGCTCAGTAAGAATAAATCATTCGATAAATATATTACATATTTGATAAATTAGATAATTAGAATATAAAAGTTTAAAGTATATTTGACAACAGAAGAATGCCTTAACAAATAAATTTACGCGCATACGTAAATTTATTTGTTAAAAAGGCATTCTTCTGTTGCCAAGTGTACCTTATAGTTAGAGGTACTTATATGATACTTTTAATTTTAATAGCAGTTGTTTGCCAGCTTTATATAATTCGATGACTAAAACTTAAATACGAGATAAATAGTGCATCGCGCGTTGCATAGCGCTAAATGAAAGAATTAAAGGACCCTGCCATTTCCTTATGGAAATTGGGTTTCGGTGAAATTAGCTGAAACTTTGCAGAAATATTGTTCATGTGATGCTGATCAAAAGTCAACATTGCCACGACCCCCAAAAATCAATCATTTGATCTCTATGAGACGTTCTTCTTAATAACTGATACAGCGGCAACAGCATTATTAGGCCTATTGTGCAACTGAATATACTTGAATAAGTGCGTGCGTGTGTGTGTGTGTGTGTGTTGTGTATCTGTGTCAATAATAAACATATGCGCATTACACCATCGTTCGAAAAAACAAAATTAAAATATTTTTATGAGAGCAAATTAAAAGTTCTGTTGTTTAAGTACATGTGTGTGCATATCCAAGGCATATGGATCTGTGCTAATATGAGCATACAATTGGGTGCATTTCATAAGTTTTTCTTACTAAAACTACATTTAAACAAATACAAACACACAGACACACATCACACATACATATATCAATGCTTTTTTCATTTTACACACAGCCTCTACAGATTGAATATTCTAGAACTTAAACAACAGAACTTTTAATCTGCTCTCATAAAAATATTTTGAATTTCTTGTCTTTTTTACGAACGATGGTGTAATGCACTCGCGCATATGTTCATTATCGACACAGATATACACAACATACACACACACACACACACTTATTCAAGTATATTCAGTTGCACATTAAGCCTGATGATGCTGTTGCCGCTGTATCAGGAATTAAGAAGAACGACTCGTAGAGGTCAAACGATTGATTTTTGGGTGTTGTGGCAATCTTGACTTTTGATCAGCATCCCATGAACAATATTTCTGCAGTTTAAGATGTTTTAAGACGTTTTCAAAATAACGTCTTTAGTTGATCTAAAAAATAACGTCTTATAAATGTCCATTATTAGGCACTGACGTTATAGACCAAAAATAGACGTCATAATGTCATCTTCTGAAGTCACTTTGCTACTTGGGAAAGAACAAAACCTAGTGGGAGGAGATTAACTTAATGAGAATTGCCAAATAACTGCGTCGTAGTCCGAGTAAATTTCCACTGTCCTAATCCTGGATCCGTCAGCTGTCAGTAATAAAATATAAATGTTGTTACTTTCTAATTTATTTCCCCGTGCGCGATCAGGCGATTTCGGAGGAAAAATTCGTTAAAATTATTTGCACAAGAATTTGACATTAAATACATGATTGTGATAAACACTCTCCTTCGCAGCTCTGTCCTCCCTTTCGCATACCTGATCAATTTTTCTCGACATATGGGACAAAACCAGGAAAGAGTCACCAACTGCGTTACTTAATGGACGAATGGACGGAAAACGTAACGGAACTTTATCCTCGTCTCTTCTTATCGAATCGCAACAGACTGAGAAGTAGATCGTAATTAGCGCATTACTGCAAAACACCAGATACCATCTGGTGGTGGACATAACCTATCAGGGTATACGTGTTGTGAATTGCGATAACCTCGCCGTAAAGTATCGTCTTTATAAACTCCCGTCGTTGACGAAGAGAGAAAAAAAAGAAGACATATGCATGAAAAGAAAAGAGAACTTATTCCGGAGTAAAGACTTCACGGATGTACGGCTAAATACAACGCCGCGAAAAATGAAAACAGAAAGAAAAGAGAGAGAGAGAGAGAGAGAGAGAGAGAGAGAGAGAGAGAGAGAGAAGATAAATTTACGTATATATTGACATATATAGAATGTGCCAAAACCATAAGATTTTCTTTTAAGAGCAAATTCTCTGCCGAATTTGAAGATGATTTTTCTTTAGCAAAAACATCGAGGCGTCAATATATATGTATAATTTCCGAGTTACAAGCAATTGCAAGAAAATAATGGCTTTTCACAAACTAAACATTGCGGAAATAAAAGGTTAACAAAACTGTATCCTTTAATTAATTTTAGATGGAGTTTACTTTAATAGAATTTTAATTTATAAGTCGCACAATCAGTTACAAAGATATATCGCAAAAATTGCAAACTTATAAAAAATGATGATGATCTTTCTCGACATTTTTTATATTTTCACATAGATAATATGTGTTATACACAAAATTCGCAATTATACTAGGTATAAAAATGGTAAAGTCTATATATGATATAAGTAGTTAATTTCTGTAGTATATATATGGTATATATACATGGTATAAGTAGTTAATTTCTGTACAAAGGAAACAATTTTGGAGAAAATAACTTCTTTGTAATATAAATGTAATATAAATTTGAAATATAAATAAATAAATATATATGTTTATATATATATATATATAATTTATTCGTAAAATTATATAATAAAACAATTATAATGAAAAAATTACACATTTTAAGCTGATGAAACACTCTACTTGAATAATCGTTTTCGCAAAAACTTATTGTAATCTCTTCCTAGTATGATTAGAATGCTTAGATCATGTCAGCACCTTTGAAATGATAAGCGCTTGATAATCCCGAAAGAATAATCCCCCGATCAAGTCTCGTACAATTACAATTGCAATTTACGAGATTTCAATATATAGAAACTGATTTTTGCAATGTTTGTTAAAGATTATATACATAGTATATAGGAGAGTAATATAATATGTATACGACGAGCGAATCCTGAGGTTACTCTAGGGTCTATGATATTTGAATGGCGCAAGAAATATTGTTTCCTTTTATCGCGATATCTCGTGAAAATGGACTCGATGTGAAAAAAAATCATGCATTCTAGCAAATGCGCTAGGAAGAAATTTATTTGAAATATAACGAATGTAATAGAGAAAAGAAAATATAATTTCTCTAATCTTTATTTTTTTCTTTGACGCATAATTATAGAAAATTTTTATTTAAAAAAAAATTAATTTAAAAATATAACGAGTGCGATATTAAATTATTCAAAAACTAAGAATACAAGCAATAGCAGTCAGCACATAATCGTAATAATTAAATAAAAATCGTGAATGCAATAGAAAAGAAAAAATAATTTCTCTGCTCTTTTTTTTCTCAAATTATAAAAAAAATTATAAAAAATTATAAAAAAAATTTATTTTAAAAAGATAACAAGTGCGGTATTAAATTCTTCAAAAACTATAAATATAAGCAATAATAGTTCATCTCAGCATAATTGTAATAATTAAATGGTAATCGTGCATGTAATAGAAAAGAAAATATAATTTCTCTTATTTTTTGTTTTTTCGGCTTATAGAGGAAAAGATTTAAAAAATTAACTGTTTTACATATTATAAAGAAATTTTTGATGCAACATCACATGAGTACAATTTTCTTTTTACAAATTTCGTCTTCTCGATCACGGTCGTGGCATCGATTATAAATTCTTTAGCTTCAAAAATGCAGACAACGATTCAACAATAACATCAACAGACAGAAGAACTCACACATGACCTTCCTGCATCATCCCGACGAGTACTCTGCGTTGATACCACTGCTT
>NW_028141168.1:4160045-4177015 GCF_030444845.1 Prenolepis imparis
AAGCAGTGGTATCAACGCAGAGTACTGTCTCGCTGGTAGGAGAAGTCAGACAATAAAACGGGGTTATCACATTAACATTCGGATAGCAATAAAAGAAGCTCATGCAAGAAGCATCGTCATACGCGATGTTCACTATTGCACTTGAAGATAACCCGTACTCTCTTTTGCACACACATACATACATACACGCATACTTTAAAAAAGAATAACTCTAAAAATGTAAATATATATACATATGTATGCGTTTTTACAGACGTCTAATTCAAACAGACAATATCGCTATTGCATTAAGTGCGCAGTGAAAATTACATTGCGAAATTAGATAAGTTATTTCATAATGTGACAATTTTTTTACGTCGGAGGAAATAATCGAGCTAGCGAGGAAAGCGAAGATATGAGAAATCGAAACACTTTAAATTTGCGCGAGAAACACTCGATACTTTATATCATTAACGAAACCCTAATAACTTTGATAACTCTGAGAATCAAGAGAGGGAAATTAGCGCGGTTATTGCATCTGCGACGATAAAAGAATCCATACGATCCCTTTCCAATAAAGTGTCTGCACTTGAGAGAAGAGAAGAAGAATTCGTTCATTCATCGTCGCTTGCGCGAAAGCGAACATATGGAAAATTCTATTAACGCAAATATCAACATTATTATTTTCGAAAAAAAATACACAACCATGCTAAGAGACCTTTGTTCATGTTATAAATTATCTCGGTCTTGTGATTAATGGGACGTTGCACCGCGGAAATGTTGGTAACGAAATCATCTTATATACTACAGAGAGCTGAGAGAAATGCAATCCGAATCGTTCGTAATTCGTAATCCGATTACGTAATGTGATTACGTTTCGTAAAAATCAAATCGAATCAAATTTCATAAAAATTAATGAAAGATGAGATGTTGTAATAGGAAAACGCAAATGAGATAATATATATATATATATATATATATATATATACACTCACTCCAAAAAAAAGCGGTACACTTGAAATTTGGGAAAAAATTATCAAATTTTAAATGATAATAACTTCGTAAATAATAAAGATAGAAAGGTTTGTAAAAAACGAAAATAAAGCTTGGAATCTCTACTTTAAGAATCTATTCATTTTAATGTTGCGAGATAAATTTGTTGAAAATGGCGAATGACAAAACGAGAGCATGCAAAATTGAAAAATAATGGTCCGAGTTCGCCACGGCACACGGCGTGAGTCAAATGTCGTAACTTAATGGGATAAAAAGCATATGATAGTACAGAATCTCCTCTTTAAAATGCTTTTTTAATCATCTTGATACGATGATTTTTCGCTGAGATATTCACATTTGAATAAAAAGGCAACTTTTTACTTTAAATGCGAATAACTCTGCGAAAAATCATCGTATCGAGATGATTAAAAAAGCATTTTAAAGAGGAGATTTTCACACGCACACTCACTAACACGCATACGCACACAACCACGATTTATAATTTATATTATACATATATATATATATATACATATATATTTATTTATATTATACATATATATATGTATATATATACATATATGTATAATATAAATTATAAATAATAATATAAATTATTGTGAATACATATATATACATATATACATATAATACGAGGCGCATTTATAAAGTAAGGTCCGTTTTGAAATAAAAAAAAAGATCTTAACATAAAAATAATTTATTATAGCCAAAAAACTTCTACAAGCTTACTTTATTTTTTCACATAATCACCATTGACTTCCACGCATTTTTAATATCGTTTCAACAGCTTCCTAATTCCATTGTTGTAAAAGTCCGCCGCCTGTGTCTTGAACCAGTTAGTAATGCCGTTCTTTAGTACGTTTTTCTTTTCGTTTTTTAAATTTGCTTTAGGAAATTGAATAGACAATTTTGAAACCGTAAACCGCTAATTTTCAATAATTTTTGTATTCACTTCTTCCATTAAACCTTCTATCATCATTGTTGGGCGACCGCTACGTTCTTCGTCATGAACATTTGTTCGTCCTTCTCTAAACAAACGATACCATTGCCTAACTTTACTGTCACTCATAACATTAGGTCCAAAAAGCTCACAAAGTTGTCTTATTCAATTTCCCAACGGCGAACTAAAGAACGGCGTTATTAGCTGGTCCAAGACACAGGCGGCAGACTCTAAAACAACGGAATTAGGAAGCTGTTGAAACGATATCAAAAATGGGTAAAAGTCAATGATGATTATGTGGAAAAATAAAGTAAGCTTGTAGAAGTTTTTTGGCCATAATAAATTATTTTTATATGTTAAGATCTTTTTTTATTTCAAAACGGACCTTACTTTAAAAATGCACCTCGTATATATGTATATATAAATATATATTAAATTATATTGTATATTAAAATATATTTTAATCTTACAAAAGAATAAAGATATCTCTTCAGAGAATTTATCTCGATTTGCGCATAAAATTTTCGTAAATAATAAATTATTAAAAATGAAAATATATGATTTATTGTGATATATTTCTCTATCGCATTAGTCATTATATAATTTTTTTTATTATATTATAAATCATCATACATATGTGTAATAAAAATATGTTATAATAAAAACAAAAATAATATGCGATGAAAAAATATACTACAACAAATTTTTTATAATAAATTATATTTATAATTTTGTATAAATTAACTTGATATAGATGAAACTCGAGCTATAACAATAATTCAATTTGTTCTGCCATATAGAACTACATTTTTCATAACTGGAAACGAAAATGCACGAAACTTGAAGAAACATTGTAATCGCACGAAAATGCGATTCACGTCCGTTATGATATACCGGGCTCTTATCAAAACAAAAATAGAATACTCGATTTACGACTACGAAGGTCGCCGAAATCACGACAAAATTTTCGAGTCCGCATATCGTAACTTTATCACCTCGTCTGAGCAGAAGCGAACAACGAATCGTCCCATTTTCGGTGTCAAGGCGTTCAAGAAGGCTCTACCTTTGTATTTATATCGTGGAATGTTAATTCATTCGTGTATCGTGTATCGTCCCGAGTGGAATAATAATCCAGAACGAACCATCATCCAACCCCTCGCGAAACGTTTCCCCGAAACAAGACGTGTAAAGTAGTTGCTCACGCGAGTGCAACAAATTGCATAATGAGTGCTCATTATATGCAATTCCGGCGAAATTAGCTACGGTTTTTATCGCCACTTTAAAAACGCGAAATACGCGGTACAGATAACTTGGAAAGAGCAACTGACAGCGACTTCATAGTTTGAAGAGAAGATAATTTGCAATTAAATTTTTATATTACATGCTGTATCTACATATACTGTCTCTGTCTATGCATATGTATATTAGAAATATGGGATATTTGAGCGATATTTATTTACCATCGAGCTCGCCTGTTCTCCCGTCTTTGACTCGTCCTGGCCGCCTTCCTTCTGTGTCATGATCACTTTCCTAAAACCGAGTCGATTATATCGTATATCGACCGAGAGAGACTTTCTACAACAAAACTTACATACGTGCCGGTGATGATTACACGATCTATCCGCGATCGCAAAACTCCGTACAAGCTGTCCGATATAATCGTGAACCTCCGAACATTATTATATCTCCCTACGCGCGATTAATTAATGACTGTGAGAGGAAAAAAGTGGTCCCTTTTTTCGAAATCAGATTCACCCGTCCACCCATCTGCGTACACCATACAGGTACAGATGAAAGTCCGTAACGCGCATAACTTTTCGTCTCACATGGTAACCCAAGAATCCGGCAAGACATACTTTTCATGCTCGCGAAATCTATATTTTAAGGGAATTCCCCAAGAACAATTCTTCAAAACAATCCGTGTTTATTTTCCTTCGGATCGACATCGAAATTTAAGTATACCTTCACTCTACCTCCCTACGATCATTGAGAGAGAGAGAGAGAGAAATAAATATCCCACCGAGAGATGATCCCAGCGCGCATTTAATTTCAGGAGAGTTTTACAACTTTTTGGATCCTTCGATTTTTCGAACGCGATTCCCCCTTTTTCTCTGTTTTTCCAGCCATGATGGGCGTCCCCGATCGATCTCGCGCCGACGTGACGGAGCCCCCGAGAGAGGCAGACACTCTTTACAGCGCAACGCAACCGCTATTAAGCGCGTGTTGTATATGCGAGAGCCGGAGACAGGAGTGGAGCCGGCACGACCGGCCGGCTTACGCACACTGACTTCTGACTGGTTCGAGCTAGTAGGTGATTCCGAAGACCCCTTCCATATCGCATAGCAACACCGCTCGTAAAGGCGACTGATAAGTGCTTGCACTTTGTCAGACATCGATGAATCTGGCCGAGCGTGATGTGCGTGATACATATATGTAGGTGCGTACGAGTTCTTTGAAATTAAAAAAAAAAGAGAAAGGATATCGGAGAAGGTTAACGTAAAGGCAGAGAAATCTTTAATTTATGAGACCCGCGAAAGATTAAGAGGATCTGATCAGGAGTCTTATCAATGATGAATTTGTATGTTGTTAAATGGAGATAGGATGAGAAGAGATGGGGAAAATATTGTCGGGCATGTGTCGAAGAAGAAATTTGATTCATAACTATATTCGAATTTACCTTTCGTTCTTATTCAGTCGTACGTTTTTTTTTTTTTCAAGCAGATGATGAATTTATTACACTAGTTTACAAAAAAAAATTTTTTTTTATTTATTTGGAATCAGACAAGGTATTTCTAGATTTTTAGATGCTGAAAATAATACCGCAAACCGATTTTCACCAGCACGTCAGTTTTCCGAAGTAATTGAGGTTTAATATGCAAAAAATGGCTTTTTTGTAATATTTAAATTTTTTTTGTAAAAAAGGTCAATGTTATTTTGAAATTTTGATAAGAAGTCATGAATATATTGTTCATCCCTTATAAAATGCATTTTTTTATTTTGATATCTTATTTTTTAGTCATGTTAAGAAGGATATAAATACAAAGTTTTGCTAGATAGAGAATATTCCACCTACATATATGATGATGAAGTCTTATAATTATACTTATAATTTGTAGTTTAGGGCTATCAATATACATACACAGTGTAACTTATCGTGATAGATTCCACTAAATATATAGGGTGTCTCATTTTAATAATTTCACCTTGAATTGTTCGAAACAAATGCATTTTCGAAAAAATGTTCCAGACAAAAGTTGTATGATCTAAAAGGAAATGAATAATGGTAAAATCAATTATGGAAAAAATAATTTTTTCCAAAAAACCTTTTTTCCTCAGGAGCATCTCCATATGAAAAGTAGTTCGCTTTAATCTTTCATAATATGATTAAAAAGATATTAAAATACAAAAAAATGCATTTTATAGAAAAAATTTTCCAGATGGCGTTAATCTTTTTTACAAAAAAAAAATCTCAAATATCACAAAAAATCCATTTTCACATTAAATCTCAATTATTTTAGAAATCTGATGTGCTAGTGAAAATTGGTTTGCAGCATCGTTTTCAACATCCAAAAATTTATAAGAAACACTTTGATCTGGTTTAAAATAATTTTTGGCTGTGAACTATAGTGTTATATTTGCCTTTACACCTACTACGGTAGAATCGCGCTTTAAACGAATAAAAATCAAGCAAATCACTCTGCAAGAAATGGTGCATCCGTCGCGTGCGTACATGCCTGAAATTGCAACGCACACTGCAACTGTCGGAGATAAAAGGTCATAAATCGAGCGCGCGATGCCAGCTCTCGCGATTTTCGAAGATCGAGGGGCAAGACGCGTATCGAGAATCCTGTTCCAGTAATAACTGTTTTCGTGTATATACGCGCGGAAAAAACAAAGTACATATATAAGATAAAACGGTGTATATGTTACATATCCGGCACGCGATAAAATCCAGGGCTTCTCTCGATATTCTGCTCGCGCGCGCGCGCGCGCGAGCAGAAAGAGAGGAGGTCGTAAATCTCAGTATCAGAAGGGTTGCGCGGGGCAGACGAGACGGCCGGTAATATTATTAAATTATGCGGCGGCCTCGCTTCCTGCCGCGACTCGAATCTCACTCTATCGATCTTATCGCGCGATTTCATAGATTTTCAGGCCGCGACAGGCCGAAACCGCCTACGCGCCAGTGCGTAACTGTACCCGACCTACGACAACGTAGTTCGAAAGAAAAAATCTAAACACTACGCAGCGGTGATTTCCGACAAGTATACACAAGACTCTCATATGAATTGTTATTAATTCGCAATAGAGATCAATCTCGCTCCTTAGAAAAAAGATGCGTCCCTGAACCTGAACACTCTCTCGCGAAGAGACACCATAGAACTTATATAGGTAGAAAGGGAAAAAGATCCGCACAATTGTGTCCAATAAGGAGTGAGACAAACTATGATTCTGTCTCATTCTATTACTTTTCCTCGAAATGCGTACGAGCCGAAGCGAGATTGTATTTGTATATTGTATAGGTATATTGTATTAGATATATTGTATACGTATATTGTGCATTTTCGTCTGTGTATCTGGGTACGTGTCGAGTTAGATTAGGGTGCTACATGACACGGGCTGCTTTCGTGACAAAATCAAATAAATGATCCAGATTAAAATGATCCTGTGCTGTGATTGGTCAAATCGCAGGATCATTTTAATCTGAATTATTTTTTATTCTGCTACAAAAGCAGTCAGGTTATGAGCATGCATCAACGATTTAGCGCATGCGCATAGCGAACCTAACCAAAGTTATGTAGATGTTGGACACAGTTTCAGCTTTCTCTGAAGAGACACCGGAGTCCGGAGATACCTTCCTGTCAGACTCGCGTGTCTGAAAGGAGATGCGTCCCTGAACACTCTCTCGCAAGGAGACATAGGAGATACAGATTCCTTCCTGTCATAAAATATGACGGACCAATGATACCACACCTGGACGAAAAAGTGCAAATTTTCGAATACTTCGCACCCTTTAATTCGTCCTTCTTAGGGTGCCGTCACATGGGGCGTAACTTGCGTAAGCGTAATCAGCGGATCGCCAATCACCGAGTTATTCCGATAGAGCCCTTCGTCGAGTTCTATCGGAATAACTCGGTGATTGGCGATCCGCTGGTTACGCTTACGCAAGTTACGCCCCATGTGACGGCACCCTTAATCTCGACGTTTAATCCCGCGTATAATTCCTCGCGTAATGGCGTAATCATCGTATCATCGGGACCTCATTAGTAACGAGCAAACGGCGATCATTATTACCGATTCGCCGCGGGGAGGATTAAAATGCGATCGGCCGATTGGCCGTTGCACTCGATGATGATACACCGGGAGACAGAATCGACCATCTACCTCTATCCCCCCCTCCTCTCTCTCTCTCTCTCTCTCTTTGTCTTTCTTTTCTTCTCGCCCGCCTCATTTCTTTTCTTCTTTTCTTTTTCTTCTCGACGACTGTATATAACCACTCCCTGCCCGGTTTTCTGTCGGTCGTTCGCCGTCTGCAGGAAACGCGCACGACGAGACAACCTATCGCGAGACGTCACGCACGATCGACACGTAATAATAAGCTTGTAAGCTTTTTTTCGCGACGATCGTTTAAGTTTCCATTAACAAATAATACTCCATCTCAAGACCTACACGTGAAGTAGTTAATATTACGCGAATCGATTTTATACAGTATAATTTAATTTTTTTCTTGAAGAATCCAACTATTTAAAAGAAATCAAACTATTTAAAAGAAATCAAACTATTTAAAAGAAATGTCTAAATATAAAAAGTCGAGAAAGAATAAGCGTAGAAAAATGATAGAATGATTCAATTGTATTCAAATAAAGACAGATGTGTTAGATGATGCATAATATAGACTTTTATACAACGCGTGATTGAAAAGTTACTCTCTTTCTCTCTCTCAAGATTGTCAAGCTAAGTGACTCTTTATACAGTTCAAGTTTTACGAGTTTAATTCAAACAATGATAAATAGTTGACTATTATGTTGAAGTATTTGACTTTATATAGCTAAAAAAAGATTAAAGTTCTGTACAAAATGTTTTAAAAGTATCAACTCTACTTCGATAATAAAAAAATATTTTTTCTTTCATTCATTAAAGAAGAATATATTCTAAAATATTATTTTGTACGGCGTATTAACGTGTATGAAATTGAACTCACGCTATTGCAGAGCGGATAAGAAGCGAAGACGCTATATTGAATCTATATGAGCCGATCATAAATCATTACAAGTCTTCTTTTCGTTCTAGATGGTAATTGTTGGCGATCATGAATTGAAAATATTTTTACATTTACACTTTAATGAATCACGTATGTAATTAACTTTTCAATGATCAATAAGATCAATATCATGGAAAGTACTTTACGAACAATGTAACTGCCATTTGGTTTCAATGCTAAAATAATAGTTTTTCTTTTGCTAAATTAACAGATATATTAATTACAAAAATCAATATTGCAAATTAAAGAATTTTTACGAATTTAACTAGAGCGCGCTTTTCCTGAAAACGGAGCAGAAAATCTTTGTGGGTATAAGATATATAAAGCGCTGAACGGATTGCCGTTCCGAGGGGAACGACCCCTGGCGATGACCTTTCTAGGAATCACGTAGGAGGAAAGCGGCTTATCTGCGCGAGGAACCACGTGGTAGATGCGATGCCGCAGGCGCGACACACATTCGAGGAAAATCCATCCGGCATGTCGTATCAAACGCCACATTCATCAAGGTGACCTTCACTAATTCCATCCAAGGACGTAGAAGCAAGATTCGCGTCTCTCAATTTTTCTCGAAATTGAGATAAGAGTGCATTTCTTTCTCATCTTATTATAAATTATTTTCACAGCAAAACTAACTCTAATTCTGAATTAATTTTGAACTAAAAGAAAAACCAGATCTTTTACCGCAAAAATGCAAAACCTAATAATTGTAGTTTTGATTTTCTAGAATGAAAATCAACCGAATGACAGCCTGCGGTAGAAACCTGCGGCAAACCGTGACCTTTATCTCAGCTTAAAGGTCTCTCCTCGCGATCTACGGTCTGGTGAACGTCTGCGAGCGTATTAATCGATCGATTGATCGATCGGCATGACGTGACGTTTGATCGCAGTCGCAATTCGCACCTCTCACGAGCAACTAAGAAATGCATGAACAACACGCACAGGTGAACAGAAAGGAGCAGGAGGAGGGAAAGGAAGAAGGTTAAAGGTCAAATGCGAACCTACCTCAACTCGATCAAAGACTAAACTCGCTCCTCTTTTTAAACGAGTCATACACACGGGACTGGAGAGTGGGAAACCCTTTCCTTGACGATGACCTCTCTCTCGCGCGTTCGTAGATAGCAGCGAACTTTATCAGACCACGACAGGTCATTAACCAACGTAACTCTCTTCTTGAATGATAACAATTACACTGGTCAGCACTGATTTTATTGTCAATTATATTAGATCGATTTTAGGATAATTTTGTGTCATTGATTCTCCGAATATGGCATTGATTTTCCTAGATTGTTCTAATTTTTAAGATAATGAATGCTCCATGAAAAACAAAAAATGCAAAAAATATAATGGTCAGGCGTAGCCTATCCCCAAATCATATGGAAACTGTCTCAAATCATCTCAAAAGTATATATATATAAAATACCAAAATGACGTATGTTCAATAAAATAATATAAAAACAAAGTAAGCTGATTCAGATAATCACAATTAATGCATAGAAAAATGCTGTACGATTTTCTTTTATGTATGTCATCAGGATCACGTTGAAGATAAAAACAATGTTAAAAAATAAAAAGACAAACCAAATCCTGCTGCATATGTCAGTAGCTACAGATCATATTAGGATAAAATTGTAATTTGAGTATCCATTATCTCAAAAACTAGAGCCAATTTGGCAAAACTGTTGTCATTTTTGGATTCAGCAAAATACCCTAAATTTGTTCGAACATCCTTGGCAACTAAACAAAAGTTTTTTTTTTATTTACCAGTGTTATAATTGTACGATTATTACGCGAAGTAAACTAATGGAAGCTAATTGGAAAGGGCAAACTTGTCGGCAAACTTGCTCATTTTGGACTCAATCTCAGCTTGACTCTGCAATGTAATAAGATAACGAGATAGCCGTGAAATTCAGACGGAAAAATTCCACGCTTTCGTACGCGCGAGATGAAATCATCGAACGTGGATCGCTTTCGAGCTGTAGACTGTACAATCGCGTTTATTTTCGTCCGACGGTACGGACTGGTGTAGGAGAGCAATTGCAATCTTCTACGATATACGTCGAAGGTCTCGCGGTGGCGTTGTCAAATGTATTTCTCGCCGCGAGAAATTCAGAGACTCGCGATTGGTGGAGAACCGTCAGATCCAGCAGGCAGTTTATGATAACTTGTCTAATCGATGAACTTTCTACATTCTCATTAATCAAAAATGTGAACCACGATTTTTTTGTTTCGTACAATCTGCGATAAATCTTAAGAGAAAAAAAAATCATAAGAACACTTTTATACATATGAAAAGTTTATTAATTTTTTCCTGTTTTTTAATTTTACACAATTTTACACAATATTTTTATTTATTATATTACTTTTATTTTGTTTCAATAGCCAAAAAGAAATTTAAATAATCTTGTGAAGAAATCAAATATGAATTTTTTCTGTTCTTAATATTTTTTTTAATTTAAAAAAAAAATTTTATAATCCTGTTCTGATTAGAGGATAGAATTAATGAAAGTATTGATACTTCTCTAACCGTTTCCGATTTGCTTGCTTTATAACCATTTACTTCTCGGGCAAGTACAATGTAAATCGATGCGATATGATTCCCGTGGGCAATTTGCATTAAACGCTCATTCTCACTACTTGCTTTTTGATAAAATCTGTGTTCCATTCGTCTGATATATAACTGCGCCGATTTTTTGACATCGATAATGAAGGCGAGATTTGACAAGTAGTGAGAATGAGCGCTTAATGCAAATTGCCCACGGGAATCATATCGCATCGATTTACATTGTACTTGCCCGAGAAGTAAATGGTTATAAAGCAAGCAAATCGGAAACGGTTAGAGAAGTATCAATACTTTCATTAATTCTATCCTCTAATCAGAACA
This sequence comes from Prenolepis imparis, assembly GCF_030444845.1. Lineage (NCBI taxonomy): Eukaryota > Metazoa > Arthropoda > Insecta > Hymenoptera > Formicidae > Prenolepis > Prenolepis imparis. Next base: position 4,171,119 of record NW_028141168.1, read on the forward strand.
GGATTATAAAATTTTTTTTTTCAAATTAAAAAAAAATATTAAGAACAGAAAAAAGTTTTCGAGATTTGAGCTACATAATTTAAAGAATTTTATTAAATATAATTAACGGAAATCACATCTATCTCATTTTAGACATTTGTTGTATCAGAAGATGAGATATCGATGTCAGAGTCTCTATCTAAAATATATATTTTTGTCTACTCTTTCTAAAAAAAAAAAAAAAAGATCCATCACACGTGCGTGGTACTCACCGATTTTCCGGAAAGCGTCCTCCCTCTTTTAATCCTTTTTTTGGAAAAGCAAAGCCGCGGAACGCACTCGCGTGCGGATGACGACACGTCCCGCTCGGCGGAACACTTCCGGTGTTCGACTTTACAAGCGCGAATCTTTAACCGATTGTCAACGGGAGATGAATCGAACGAACGAACGAGCGACGGCGATGTCGACGGAACGACAGAGCAGCCTCTACGTGGACTTCTACGTGGACGTGCGTCCCGTGTAAAAATGACAACGACGTCTCTCCGCCGTCGGAACGGCCGTCGGAACGGCGGTACAAGGGCATCGAAGGTCGCAGCTGCGCGTCGTGGCACGCAGGTGCGTCTCTGTCTCTACTCGCTCGCTCGCTCGCACCGCGCATTCGGTAGCGCGCGCGATTCGGAAGCTGCTGGCGAACGTGGAGACGTGATCCGACGCGACGCATGTGCGTCGCCTACGATGTTGTATCATTTCGAAATGTACCGCGCGAAAAGATAAAGACGCTGGAAGATAAAACGACCGAGAGAGAGAGAGAGAGAGAGAGAGAGAGAGAGAGAGAGAGAGAGAGAGAGAGAAAGAAGCATCTGTTCTTATAATTAACTACGTTTCTTTTTTATTTTTTTAGTTGAGGAGTAGATGCATTTTCAAATTTCTCAACTTTCGAAAAGAAAGGAATGAAGAGAACGATTCTAAAGAAATGTAAAAAGATAATATGCTGCAATTCTATAGAATGCTTCATAGACGGCACTACTCGAATCTTGCTTTTATCAATCTTTAACAGATACGTTATGATATTTTTTAGATTCTACAGTATAAAAAATAGTAAACATTTTTCTTACACTAGTTTAGATCCAAAAATTATTTTAAACCAGACAAAGTGTTTCTTATAGATTTTTGGGTGCTGAAAACGATACCGCAAACCAAATTTCACTAACACGTCAAATTTCCAAAATAATTGAGGTTTAATGTGTAAAAAATAGCTTTTTTGCGATATTTGAGATTTTTTTTATAAAAAAGGTTAACGTTATGTGAAAAGTCTAATCAAATATCATGAATGTATTGTTCATTCCATATGAAATGCATTTTTTTTATTTCAATATCTACTTTTTAGCCATGCTTTATGAAAGATTAAAGCTAGGAACTACTCATATGGAGATGCTCTTGAGAAAAAAAGGTTTTTTGGAAAAAAATTATTTTTTTCAAAATTAAATTTATCATTATTTGTCCCCCTTTAGATTATATAACTTTTGTCTAGAACATTTGTTTCAAAAATGCATTTTGTTTCGAAAAATTCAAGGTAGACAATTAAAATGACACGCCCTATATATAAATATACATTTAGTGGAATCTATCACGATAAGTTACACTGTATATCTGTATCGATAGTCTTAATAAACTACAAATTATGAGTATAATTCTATGACTTCATCATCATAGACGGAATATTTACTATCTCGGCAAAATTTGTATTTATAAAAATCCTTTCTAACATGACTAAAAAGTAAAAGATATTGAAATTAAAAAAAATGTATTTTATAGGAAATGAACAATACATTCATAACATTTAATCAGAATTTCTAGATAACGTTAACCTTTTTCACAACAAAATCTCAAATATCACCAAAACAAGCCACTTTTGCATATTAAATCTTAATTATTTCAGAAGCCTAATGTGCTGGTGAAAACTGGTCTGCGGCATCGTTTTCAGCATCCGAAAATCTATAAGAAACACCTTGTCTGCTTTAAAATAATGAAAAAATCTTTTTTTTATGTAAACTAGTGTTATCGATGCGTGAAATTTACATTTAGAATTTTGCTAACAATTTTTTTATTTACCTAAACTACTTCAAAATTATTTCCTAATAAAAATGCCCATAAATGGCAATCAATCATTGAGCAAAATTTAAAAAAAAGAACGAATAAAAAAAATTGCAACACACTAGACTGCATTATTAATTATGCGTTTAAAAAACTAATAATAGTCTGTTCTGTACGCGTACTCACGACACGCTCCGCATTCGCGAGTTTCAAGTCACGCAATTAAGAGTAACGGCGTGTCAGGTGTCAGTAGTACCAGTCGCGTTAGGTTAGAATATGTAGTGTGCAAGAACAAAACTTTTGTTAGAACGGATGAATATCGAAGTACGCAAGTCTCATCTATCAGACATAATGAAACTACAGCGTACTCTCGAACGAATTTGAAAACGAATTTGAGAAGAATGATATCATTTCAACCACTGAAGATCATCATCTCTCCACCCGGGGGAAATGATCCGCCGGCGTACGTTCCTGTAGGGGAATCGAGAGATTCGCCGCGAGAGGCGCAGCGTCGCGACGCTCCTCGCCTCGCTCTCGCACGCGCCGCAGATTATGCCGCATTGCTGCAAACGCCCTCGCCATCACGACGCGACTGGACGCGACGGCGGGTCAGCAGGACGACCGGCTGCGCTGGGAGACGCAGCTGTGGCAACAGTAACGGCGACGGGACGACGGGATGTCGCAGCGTCACCGTGGAAGACGACGAAGCCCGGATGAGTCGCGGTCGCGGATGAGGGATTAAAAGAGAGAGAGGGGAACGAAAGAAACATAAATAAAAGATATATATACTCTCTCTCTCTCTGACGCTCACCTTAATCCCCAATCAAGAATCTGACTATCAACAACGCGATCATGAACGTCCGCCGACTGCCCGGTTTCGTGTACAACTACAAGCTCGCGACGCTTCTCCTGGTGTCCGGTCTGTTCCTCGTCGTTTACCTGCTTCTATATTGGGGTGTGATGTGCACGAATCTCGAGGCCTGGCGTCACGTGTCCATCGTGGTGAGTTCGCCGCGCGCGAATTGCTCCGATGCGGTGTGGTATGCGCAAATCGCGGAACTTTACTACGATCCTCGCGCTCGACGGCACGGGATGGAATGTATAAATATGTCAGATTGTCGGTGTGAAAGTGTGAGCGAAGGGGTGAGAAATCCTGCGCCAGCGAGGGGTTGAAGGACGCACGCGCGTCTACTCTACGCAGCCTCCGGCCGGTGGAAAGAGCCGGATGCCGGATCGCTGATGGACTTCGCGCGGCGAATTCGTACACGTGCCAAATCACAGTTTTTAGTACATTCGGGAATTTTTGACCGACGGCGAAAACTCGCTTCTACAGCGTGTTTATGAAATACTCACTTTGTGTCGCTGATTCTGAATATGGCATTGGTTTTTCTAGATTGGCTCTAATTTTTAAGATAATGGGTACCCCATGAAAAACAAAAAATGCAAAAAATGTAATAGTCAGACGTAGCCTATCCCCAAATCATATGGAAACTGCCTCAAATCATACGAAAGTATATACACTCGTCAACAAAATTAACGCATATGTATTTTAAGTCAAAATTTCGCATAATTTCAAATAAGCATAACTCCGCTAAAAATGATCGGATTTGAAAAATTTTTTTTTCACTGTCAAGCTTGAAGTCTCTACTTTAAAAACCATTCGTCAGATTTTTAATTTATCCTCCTCCCCCGTACGCCACTGCTTCAAAAGTAAGGACGTGTTTTGTCTCTAAAAAATTGCGTACTTTGACGCACTCCACGGGGTGAAATAAATTTTTTTCGCAAATCTTATCATAACTATCGTAAAATGTGGACTTTTTACTACAAATTTAAAAAAAAAGCAAAGTTCGTACGATTTTTTTTCGCGGAGTTATTACATATGAAAGTTACCCATACATTTTTTCTATTTAATGACTCCAAACCCTCTCTGCTGTGTGTGTGTATGTGTGCGTGCGTGCGTGCGTATGCGTGCGGGCGTATGGTTAGGAGAGGGAAATGTAGGAATGTTCTCATTCAAAATTGTGTGTTCCCGCCTCGTCTTCAGATTACTTCTTCTATACGTTCACGCATATTAATGCATGCTCTAATTGTTGTTTAAGGAATTTGAGCCCAAATTTACACGCACGCGTGGGCGCATACACACACACACACATACACACACACATATACACACACACTATGCGCCAAATCCAACCAGCAACCTCGTGGTGCGTGTCTGGTAATATTAATGCTGGCGGTAAATGGAAAAAATGTATGGGTAACTTTTCATATGTAATAACTCCGCGAACCAAAAAAATCGTACGAACTTTGCTTTTTTTTTTAAATTTGTAGTAAAAAGTCCACATTTTACGATAGTTATGATAAGATTGCGAAAAAATTTATTTCACCCGTGGAGTGCGTCAAAGTACGCAATTTTTTTAGAGACAAAACACGTCCTTACTTTTGAAGCAGTGGCGTACGGGGGGAGGAGGATAAATTAAAAATCTGACGAATGGTTTTTAAGTAGAGACTTCAAGCTTGACAGTGAAAAAAAAAATTTTTTCAAATCCGATCATTTTTAGCGGAGTTATGCTTATTTGAAATTATGCGAAATTTTGACTTAAAATACATATGCGTTAATTTTGTTGACGAGTGTATATGAAATATCAAAATGGCATTGTATGTTCAATAAACTAATATAAAAACAAAGTAAGCTGATTCAGATAATCACAATTAATGCATAGACCAAACCCTGCTGCATATGTCAGCACTGCAGATCGTATTGGGGTAAAATCGTTATTTGAATATCCATTGCCTCAAAAACTAGAGCCAATTCGGCAAAACTGTTGTCATTTTTAATTCAGCATTCCCAAAAAACTCTAAATTTGTTCGAACATCCATTAACTAAACAAAAGTTTATTTTTGCTGATCAGTATTTTTTGTTGATCAGTGTAATATATAAACTTTTTTTATTTTGACGTGAGGAATGCACTCTAGTAGTTTGTTTAAGTATTTCGTAAACACTGTATTCCCGTACCTTTGACTTAATTCTTCTATCAATGAACGGGTACTCAAAGCAAATTTAAATTTCAAAAATTGTATTGGAACTTTTCTCCGCGCGAAACGAATACAAAGAGACTTTCATTGTATTAAAAAAACCTCCTAAAATATAACGTGAAAGAATATTCGATGCTCAGCAGTATTATAAAGAAATCATCGCAGTGTGTCGAAAACGCAGTTGGTACCCAGGTATCCGTTAGACATTGATAAAATGGTGAAAAATTATGCATTGACAAAAGATTAAACTTGTGTCAGGAGATATTGAGTTTTGCCGGCCGACGAACAAAAGGTTCGATTCGAAAATCGATCAGAGCATTATTAACATTTTTGAAAAGGTCACCGATAAAATAAATATTGTTTACGTGAAATTTTAAACGCGTTCGTCGTGATAAACTTGCCGCGTGAATGAACGAGGTCAAGTGTGTATTTGGCTCGAAACTGTTTCTCGGCAAGTTAAATTAGAAAAATCGACTAAAATAGATAGCTTAACTCTTTGGAGAGACTTTATATATTACTTATTACTAACATTTATTTATTGAGTATGTAGGAACTTGTTGATATGAACTTACTCGTAAACTTAATTGATGCGATAGTAATCTCTCTCTCTCTCTCTCTCTCTCTCTCTCTCTCTCTCTCTCTCTCTCTCTCTCTCTCTCTCTCTCTCTCCTCTCTCTTCTCTCTCTCTCTCTCTCTCTCCTATCTCTCTCTCTCTCTCTCTCTCTCTCTCTCTCTCTCTCTCTCTCTCATCTCTCTCTCTCTAGTACTCTGCGTTGATACCACTGCTT
>NW_028141168.1:4177115-4307806 GCF_030444845.1 Prenolepis imparis
AAGCAGTGGTATCAACGCAGAGTACTCGTCAGGATCGATCCGCGCTCTGAATAAGACATCTCTGAAATGGTTTAAAATACTTATGTATGTCAATTTCACCGAATTAAATCAACTGTACCCAAGAAAGACGTTTAAATTATAATCTAATATATGAACATACAGCTTTAATTACATATGTATAAACATAAAATAATTCATTATAATCTATTTCAATATTTCAATTTACACACTAAAGCATATAACGTGTAAACGATTTGAATTATAACAGAGAAAAGCAAAATTATTAATTTTTGCCATAAAAAAATACTAAGTAAATTTTTCCTAAAAAATATCGAAAATTTTAATAAGCGCGCGCCGAAATGTTCTTTTAAAACATTATTATATAATCATCTACAGATTTCTCTATAATTCGTGGAATAAAGTCTCTTAAATTAATAAAACCTTTTTGCAAGCAATAGTAGAAAGAAATTTTAGACTGCAATAAGACCTAATTAAACAATGTCGGTGAAGTCTTATATGACTCAAGCCTTACATATGTCATTGGTTATTACGTTTTAACAGCACTGTCACAGTGTAGAATTAAGAAAATCGCTTACGCAATACTTGACTGAAACACGCGAGATCGTAGGATATGAACATATAACATCTGATGTTCTTCCAAGCTCTTTACCGTACATATGTTCGTTCAATTAAAAATAACTTAATGATATCAAATTCTCTCTAATATACTCTAAAGATTTCTATAACTTAATTTATATTCAATTTATATAATCTTAATTTATTAAATTATCTAAAAATATTTTTATTGCATTTAAAAATAAATGAGGAAGAAATACAAAAGAGATATATGATATAAATGATCTCTTTTATTTCCTAAATTAAAGAAGATAATTATATTTTCCAAATTAATAAATCATAAATAACAAATAAAATTATATCAATTTGATAATAAAATTTTAATTTAATTTTACTTTGCGAAGAACGGTAAAAATAACTAATTTTTTTGTCTATAAAATGTGAATTAATTTCGTTGTAATTCCTGCCAGTGCAATTTCATAAAATCGAATCCGTTTTTTCGCATCTCCATTCATACTTTTGCGTACTTCTGCAAGAAATTTTGCGATAATACGAACCTTGAAGTGAATTTATTATATCTTTATTCGTCCCCTTGGGGATTGAAGACGCTTTTTTCTGAGGAGCGTTCCCAAACCTCTTACAATCTCCTTCTCCTTTCTACCATATCATACATATACAAATATACTATTACAATAACATATACAAATTCTTTAACCATCATCCGCCTCTTTCTCCTCTCCTCCATGACTCCTTGTATCTTTTCCACCTCTTCCACCATCTCCACCATCATCTTAAGCTCCTCTATTCCGGTTCCTCTCCCTTTCTTCCAACAACTTTCTTCCTTCCTCCTTCCTCCTTTTCCTCTCACTGTCTCATCCTGCTTTCCCCCTCTCTCACCGACTCCGTATTTCCTTTCTTCCATCAGTTCCAAGCAGGCATATGAGATGTTTGGTTCGAACTGGATTCGAACCCGGGACCCACCGCATGTCAACCAGATACTGAACATGCGGGGCCACTTTTCACCCCTATCTTGAAGTGAATGTTTATTGTCCAAAAAAAAAACTGAGACTTAAGCCGGCGTCACACGATGTACGTTTTTTTGTATGATTAGCTTGTATGCTAGCTTGTATCCTGTACGTTGCTTGGTTTGCTGCATAGAGCGTTGTATAAACACGTCACACGAAGTTGGTTTGCTGTATGGAGTGTTGTATGAAGACGACAGACGAAAGAAAACGTCAAACGTCAATCATAGCTGGTTGATAGGTTTTGATAATTAAATAAAATATTTTAAAAGAGATTGATATGGAGGAACAACAGCTCCTGTATATAGTAAATGAAATTTTGCGACGACGGAGATTGGCTGCATTCGTGCTATTACTTCATCGCGAAATAAATACAAGAAATCGTAGAAACTATTTGTTCTTTATTCCACATTTTTTTATTAAAATATTAATATTCTGTCAAACGATTTTGACATATCATATCAACAGTGAAGATTGCATTGAATGAAACATTTCCGAAACGCTGATTGGTGCATGCAAGGAAACGAGCACGAAATAATGCACCGTAGCAAACATAGAAATCATACAAGCTAGACTTTCGCACTCAATGCATCGAAGTGTCTGGCATGCACAAGTGCAAGCACAGCAGCGTACAAACTAGCGTACAGCTAATTATACAGAAAAACCTACATCGTGTGACGCCGGCATTACAGGCGCGCGAAGAGAGATAATTTATTTCTCAACTATTCGATAAGTATAAGTCATCACGACAAAAAATGCAGACACGCGCGTATATATGGGGACCGCAAAATAACGGCCGTTCCCTGTTCCTTCCCTTCATTGAAGCCGATTGGGCTGACTAAAAATATCGTACGAGAACAACGAGTCCGTGTACGTACATACAACGTCATGACAACATGGTTACCACATGTGTACGATGAGCGCGAATAATAGGTGGTACGCAAGAGTATAGGCACGCGAGAGAGTAATACTCCTCTATTGCTCTCGATTCGTCGGACAATATGTGGCAAAGAGAGAAACCAAAACGAGCGCTAAAATATTTATTCATGCTATTTACATTCGGTTGTTTTTGTAGCAAAATATTCAGGCTGATGCAGATTTGTTACGTATTTTCGTTGCGTATCATCATTGTGTAAATGTTTAATATTATATATTATTACAGTTTAAAAAAATATATATACATATACAAAGTGTTTCTAAATAAGTGGAAAAAACTTTAAGAAATGATTCTCTGTAAAAAATTTTTTAAGAGGGGTTTTTCATATAAACATATACTTCTCCCTATATCCCTCCCTGAGGAGTTACACTCTTTCAAAGAGAAAAGTAAAAATTAGATTTTTAATTTTTTTCTCAAATTTTGGACAAGTTAAAAAAATGAAATTTGGTGGCTATTTTCCACTAGTATAAAGGATATTTATTAATATTTTTTTTAATCTTTCCATATCGTTATAAGGGAATGAAACTAACAGTCTCTATTCAATTTTTTGTTAGAACTTTTTAGCGAACGGAAATGTGATTATCTAAACATATGCGTTAGAAAGCTTGATTTCTTTAGAAACTTTTTTATTCCTTTTATGTTTTTTGTAAACTCAATAGTTTTCAAGAAAAAAATATATATTTTTCTTCTGAATTTTTCAATATTTTTTAAAAACATTATAATCAGTAATTTTATTTAAAGTAGAATTTAAGATCAACAACAATACACAATATATTCTGCATAAAATATAGTAATAAATATAAAAAAGTTTGTGTGAAAGAGAAATCACATGGTTGAAATATTTTATAATTTTAGAGAAATAATTTATATACTAATTATTATATAAGGTGTCCCGTAAGAAGTTGCTGAAACTAAACGATTAGTCTCCCTTCTATGACTTCACAAAGGGTCTTATGGTTAATGGTCATCTACCTGAGAGTCTGTAGTTTTATTCTGGCTATGGTGGAAACAAATCCGCACACGTCAAAATGAGTAATCTGACGACGGAAGGAAAGATCTATCTTATTGAGTGTTTTATTTCTAGAGAAAAAGTGTACGCTAATGCATATAGAGCATTTTGTACCAAATATAGAACGCTAAGAGTTCAAGCGAAAATACTCTGAAAAGATTAGAAAATTTATTTGTTTATACTCACGTACAGTGCTCCATTTTTCTAAAACAATTTTAATTACTTTCAGCAACACATTATGAGACACCTGTATAAGACTAAAAATATAAGAAGTTGCATTTCCTCTTCTTATTTCTTTTTCTCGCAGAATATTTCGTATTTGATTCTTATATTATATTGGGTGTCACTTAAAGAACAATTTTTTTTTTTTTTTTTTTTAACACTTAATAATGGAGTAATTATTCAGTAATAATTCAGTATTGGAGCAATAATTCACTTAATAATGGAGTAATAATTCAATAAATTCTGGTAATATGTACTCACGCACACTGTGCGACTCACTGACGTGCGCCAGGATAAAGTTCGGCGCTGTTTGGCTGTTACTTTACTGAATTATTACTCCATTATTAAGTGTTCTAGAAAAAAAATTGTTCAGGACTTTTCGACTTATTTTTTGGTAAGGAATAACGCTATGTACTTAGTGGGCGGTCTTTAAGTGACACCCTGTATAACTTGAAATAGTATTCGTATTTTAGTAAGTGATTGTAATTTTCGTAATTTTAGTGCAGCCAGCATCGACACGGTACCGCGATGGGAATTCTTTGCGAACCGTTGTGCGCCGAAAAGGGGATACACTCGCTAGCATGCGAAACTCTCCATGCGGGTAAGGAGGCGGTTTTCTCCGCGCATTGGGAAGCGACTCGGCTTGTGTTCAAGGCTTCGAGGTGATTTTTTATTTCTTTTATATACTCCTTCACTGTTTATATGTATACATATATGCGTGGTGTGTCCCAAAAGTAATGAGAATGATTTTTTTACGCTCCTCAGGAGAGCTGCGTGAGAAAAATGGGGATCAAAATAATTGAGGGGGGATCTCAGGTATACGGTCGAACCCTTCTCAGTTGAGCCCGAGCTTTTTAAACGGTCGGCGTTACAGAAGTGTACCTCTGTTTTTCACTCTCGTCACGGAAATGAACGTCGAACAGCGTTACACAATTAAATTTGATATCAAACTTGGAAAAATAGCTTCAAAAACGTTAGAGATGTTGAAGACAGCGTATGGGGAAACTGTTTGTCAGCCTAAGTTTTCAGGTAGCACAAGGATGGAAGGAAAGCCGTTGAAAACTGAAAATTTGGGCTGAGGCCAAAACAGCTTCTTTATACGCTGTCTTCAACATCTCTTTCTGAAGCTGTTTTTCCAAATTTCACGCAAAATTTAATTGCGTAACGCTCCACCAAATTTACGTCTGTGACGAGAGAAAAACAAGGATGTACTTCTATACTTCTGTATCGTACCGACCGTCTAAAAGGCTCGGGCTCAACTGAGAAGGGTTCGATTGTATACCTGCAATGAGATCCCCTCTCAACTACTTAGATCCCCACTTTCCTCACGCAGCCCTCTTGAGAAGCGTCAAAATATCATTCTCATTACTTTTGGGACACACCATGTATGTATGTATATACATATAGTATATTTTTTGGAAAGGAAAACATTTTAATTCAATTAGTTCTACCCATTTCAATTCAATTAGTTCTATCCTAAATATCTTCTTTTCCGCTTTTTATACAAAAAAATATTTCGCACAAAAGTTGTTTGACTTTAAGGGAGACACAAGATAGCGATATCAATTTGTACAGCGCTACTTTCAAGAAATTCACTAATCATTACTTTTTTTTAAATGGAAACCGATTTTTTTTAACAAAGATGTAGGTTTCATCGAGTCAAATCCAATCATATGTATTAGTTAGGGATTTTCTTGATTTTCCATAAGTTACACAGTTTTTTAATTTTGGAATATTAATGTCCCAAATGTGTCGGAAAGTATTTATAAAACAGATGTGAGGTCTCCCTAGAAGCATATTCTATATATACACACACGACACACACACACGAGCATATTCTCTTTCAGCAGCTTTTAAATTATTTCCACACAACCACAGTATATACAGTAGCGCAACTTACTGAAATTTATGATGCCCAAAATGGAGTGCGCATGCGCGAAGTCAGCGAGTAAATACAGTACCGCCATCTGAACTTTTATCTCACTTTCTCTTTCTTTGTTCACGCTCTCTCTCGCTCATTCTCTTAGCATTTAAATGGTCGTGAAAACATATGTTTTTATTGACAAGTTTGAGTGCAGAGTAATTTCAAATAGTAAGAAAGTGATTACAAAGTAGTCTTGTGTCACAGCTTGTGTAGTGAAAGTGAAGTGCGAGTGAAATTAGTGGAAAAAAAAGTGGAAAGCTGATTGAAGCATATTATCCTTAGAGGAAATGGTTAACCTATATATATTTATATAGATTTTTTTTATTTTCTCGTAGGAAGCACTATATATATTTATATAGATTTTTTTTATTTTCTCGTAGGAAGCACTTTGATCTTAGCTTTGTGTTTCAGATATATTGCTAGGGCGTTTTTAAATATTAAAAAATAAATAATTTATATTTACAATATTTTAAATTGTACTTAAATTTATTTTAATTTATTTAATGTATCCTTATACTCAAAATTAATCTTAATAATCAAAATGTTTGTATTAATTTGGATTTACAATGTTAATAGATTAATTAATAAATTGGAAATTTTTTATTAGTTGTAATTTACTTGTAATTTAATGTACGTATTTTTATATTTTTATTGTAAAATAAAATATTCATAATAATAAAATATATTTATTACATTCATTCATTATATTTATTTATATAATATTCAATTTAATATTTATTCATTTATTATATATTCATAATAATTAAATATTCCAATATTTATTATAAAATATGGTATATTTTATTGAAAAATATATATTTATTTTATTTAATAAATTGCATTAGAATGTTTTCAAAAATTTCATTATTAAATTATTAAATATAATTAAAAATATGTACATATACAAAAAAGAGAAAAAATAAAGCGTCGGAGGAAGAGTGAGAAAAAAGTTTAGATGGCGGTACTGCATGTACTCGCTGACTTGGCGCATGCGCACTCCATTTTGAGCATCATATACATCAAATGTGCGGACACAGAGTTGCGCTACTGTATAATACTGTGACACAACCCTACCACTTTGATCATATCTCCCTTTGATTGTGTTCCCCTTAAAGCCAAACAATTTATGTGCGAAATATTTTTTTATAAAAGGCACAGGAAAAAAGATATTTAGAGACATGAAAATGACCCATCCTATATATGTATAGCATAAAAAAACTTTAATTTAAATACGAATATTATTTCAATTCAGGACTAAAACATCCTCGGAGCAATTTGAGTCGCTCTATTGGATGGACGCGACTGGTTCGCATCATTTCCCATCCGAGGAGGACTTCATCATCATGATCAAGGACTTAATTATCAATAAACTGAACGTCAGCCTCGCGCGACATCAGTTGGAGAGACTCGCCCGATTGCGAACACATCGAATGGAGACCGAGGTGAAGAAACGTCGGCTGGAGATGGAGAATCTCTGGCCGTTGCTGCAGGAAAACGAATATCTGATGATGATTTTGTACGAGGACAGGGACGTGTTTCCGCAACTGATCGGCACGTGCGGCACCTTTTACGCGGTCGAGTACGTCAGACCGATCGAGACACCCACGACGGTGCTGGCCCTATCTGACTCGAAACCTGAATGGGCCAAAAGACTGAAGCTCGCCGTGATGATCCTTAATCTGCTTGAGGAACTTGAAACGGACTTCCCCGAACCGCTTTATCTCTGCGACGTGAAGATCAATCACTTTGGTTTGCCTCTAGGAGGACAAAAACTAAAGTTTTTGGATCTAGACGCGGTCTTTCCGAAAACCATCATCGATCGTGTAATCACTGACGGTAAGAGCTGCGAGAAGCACGAGGACTGTGATTACTTCGACTGTCGGTCGGTGTGCTCGAAGAACAAACGCTGCGAGTCACCAGTTCTCAATAATAATTTACAGGTAATCGATATTATATTTATTTTTGTGTTATATAAAATATAAAATATAAATATGATATTTATGATTTATATGAAAAACATCTAAATTTTTTTCATCATATATGTATATACATATATATATCGATATGCACGTAAATTTATTTGTTAAGGTATTTTTCCGTTGCCAAGTATACTTTAAACTTTTATATTCTATCTTACCGAAATAAACGTCTAAAATAAGTCTAATAAGCTACTATAATAAACGTCTTTTAAACGTTTTTTGAACGGCTTATAAACGGCTAATAGACGTTTTTATAAATCTTAAAAAGGTTATTTGAAGATCAGAACCGTCTATAATCGACCAAATTTTAGACGTCTACATCAACTGATCTCTTTGATTGAAAAGTCATTCGACGTCTTTTTAACTGATTATTTCTCACTGGGTATTTTATACTTTAATTTGACAATCTTACATAAACTATAAAATATTTATTTTTCTTCAATCTTACACCTTAAAGTAGCTGCTAATTGCAAATTACATACTTTTCTTTACAAATAATCCAGTGAGAAATGGTGGTCGAATCGACGTCGATTTCTCGCTGGGAACTATATGTGTTTTTTTTACATTAATTGAATCCTCCCGTTATTTTGTATAAAAGTATTGAGGTAAGATCGACGATAAATGAATATTTTATGAGATATTTCAGTTTATATAAAATTATATGTATATTAAACTATAAAGTATAAAATATCTCATAAAATATTCATTTTTTTACTATCTTACCCTTATAACTTTTTATGCCAAAAATTGCGAGAAATTGATTTATATAAAAAAAATATAATGGTTCTATTTTAAAGAAAACAAATGACTTTCAAACGCGTCCTGTCTTACATTTCACAATCCAAACCTTGAAAAGCGTCCTGCTTTACATTTGAGATAAAAGTCAGTAGCGCCTGTCCCCCTTCAAATCAAACAATTTTTATTTGAAATATGAAATATATGTGTGCTTGTAGATTATTTGCGAGAAGATCTTTCTCGGCTGGACGCTTTCGGGAACTATAATCATTCCTGGATTGCTAATGTCGGAACATACTACCAGCACTCTAGCGGTGTTATTGAGACAATGCGCCAATCCGGATGGGGACATAACGCAATTACCGCGCGCAGCAGCGATCGACAGCTTGAAAAAACGACTTTACAACATGCTGAGCGAGATGGAACAAGAGTACTCGGCGTTTGTGTGAGATGGGAAACATGAGAATGACGACGTTGAGAGAGAAATTGCACTTTCAGCGCACAATGATAATAACGCTGCGAATTTATGATTGGATGAGATACAAAAAATTTATTTATCGAGATATGATAGATTATAATTTTTTTCGTATACCCTATCATCGAAATCCTGTATTACGCCTGTATTCGTTTAGTTTAGAGCAAAAAGGAATGTTACGTACGTACACAATCTAATAAGTAGCAAACATACTTCATTTGAAGTCAAAATGACGTTATTCGACGTCAAAATGATGTCACTTATTGACGTCAAAATGACGTATGCTTACTACTTGGGAATCCTATACTTTTACACTAGGCAATATTAACAATCGGGAAACTTTCGTTTCACACTGCAAAAGTAACAAAAAAAAGTCTAATAGAGAGGCTAGTAATACCAAAATGAAGATAATATGAAGTTACTTATAATTAAGAGAGATTACAGATATTTATCTTAGTTGTATAGAACGTAATATGTTGTAAGATCGCGGCGATGGATTTATCGACAATTATGGATGCTAAAAATCCGAAAGAAAGCAATCGATCAATTATGAAAACGAATGCGCTTAATTAGAAGACAAAGAACAACTCATTTCTAGAGTATATATTCTTATGTATTATGGACACGTATGAACGAACGAATTATTAATTATACGCATTATATTACTGTTCGTTATACACGTATTATAAGCACTAGCGGAATCGCACAATACACTTAAAAAAAAGAAACAGAGTGCCTGTGTTGTACTATTTTATATATTACATTTTTTCTTTTAACTTTAAGTTTATGAACAAGGAAGATCAGTCAAAGTGCCATTATGAACTCGAAATAAAGAACAAAAGGGCCGTAAAAAACTTACGATTTGCTGTCCTCCTAATTTTATTTAATTCATCCTCTGCCATTGCTCTTTGCCGCTAATTCGTATTAAGTTTTAACATTTTAAAAAATTTCAATTTTGCCAACATTGCATGCATGCATTTGACATACGCGCTACATACGTGACATATTTCAAATATTTCAAATATTTGCACATAAATAATGGAATTGAATCATTTTGTTTCCAATTTACGATACACGCACGTTTGTGCGTGTAACTCATGGAAAAATTAAGAAACTTTAATTAATACATATGATTAAATTCGTTTCAACGCGAGACTTACAATTTTAAAAATTAAATTAAAACTATTCTTAGAAAACATAAAATTAAATTATAATTTCTAAGAAATATAAAAAAAATTAAAGTAAACTTATTTTCAGTAAAAATAAATTTTCTAAATATTTCTTAGGAAATTTAAAAAATTATATTTAATTATAAAAAAATTAAAATTAAAAGTTAAGAACTTAAAATTAATCTCACTCCACGATTTTTTTCATTTTGCATTACCATGTACAATTTTTTTTCATCTTTTTGTCATAGTTTTATCATTAATTTTAAAAATGCACACTCTATTTTATTAATAAATGCTTATAATTTTTAATAGAAGCATTTTTCAAACAAATGTTCTAGGTAAAATTTACTTCTTTTTCTCTAAAATCATATAAATAATTTTCCTTGTAATATTTGCAGAAAAAATTATAAGGATAAAATAGCCAAAAATTGAACGACCTATTTTATATGCCTCTCTCTCTCTCTTAATCTAATATTGATGTAAAATACAAAATATCTCGTAAAATATTTAGTTTTTGCTAATCTTACCTTAATATTTTTATGCATAGGCTGGATAATAAATCAATTGGTGTAAAGAAAATGCATATAGTTATTTTTGAGAAAAAATATACAATTTGTCAGGGCACCAATAATTTTCGAGTTATATAAGCGATTAAAATAATAAAAGGTTTTTCGCAAACTAAGGCCCTGCGCACAATAGAGAAAATATTAGGAATAAATATTAGGAATAGGAATTATTTTAAAATAATAAAATAAAAAAACTCTGATATAAAAATATAAATTCGGGTATAAAAGGAGCTCTTACTAGCTTATTAGCTTTTACTAGTCCTTATTTATACCTGTCCTTATTTTTGTCCTTATTTACTAGTCCTTTTTTATTATTATTTATATTTATTTATTTATTTTTATTTATATTACTTATTTATAATTTGTCATATCGTAGATTTTTTAATAAAGTTTTCCAACAAATGTATTTTTTTTTCTTTTCTTGCCAACTTTTGCTTCAATGATTTAATCGTTCTCCACATTCGCTTTTCTCGTGGTGTCATCTGCTTCTTTAAACTTAAAAGCGAACTGTCCATGATTTTTCGAGGCTTTCGCATGGTCATTTTAATAGTCTCAGGGCTGGTTGTTCCAACTTCTTGGTAAGTTTTACCCGACAGGTAGCATATCTTCGTCTCTTTTTTAGTACTTATCTGAAAAGAGACGAAAATATGCTACCTGTCGGGTAAAACTTATCAAGAAGTTGGAACAATCGACCCTCAATAGCACTTGTACTGGCAGGTTCTGTATTTGTATTGTTTAATTTCAATATACTTTTCCACGCAATTGCAGGCATAGCAGATGCAGGAGTAGGAATGGATTCAATCGTAGAAGTTGTGATATTTGTAGAATCAGGATTAATTACAAGATTAGGATTAATTACAAAATCAGGATTAATTACAGGAGCATTATTATTCAAAAAATATCGACGGTACAGCCAAATTTTTTAAACGCACGCCGCTTGCGTTAGGCCTTTCCATAAAATCTGTAGCTGCGAAGTGAGCACTACAGATTAAATGGCTTTTCCTTGGTTTAAAATTACTTCCGATGGCATTGATCCACATTTTTAAAATATCGGGGCGATTCAAAGGAAATCTGAGATATTGACAATTTATAATTAAAATATACCCTTCAAATAAATTTAAACAAATTTAAATAAATAAAAAATAAATTTAAATAAATTTGAATTAAATAAGATTGAATTAAATAAGAATCAAACGCGTGATAATGTATCAGTTTTAATAAAAATTTTTCATTTAAACTAAATTGTGTGCACATAGCACAAATAAATTAATATTTATTACAAATAAATGTATTCTATATACTTACCTAAATAAATGAAATCCATTTTTTGTATTATTTTTGCATTTCGGAATACAACACAACTACTCGGCATCTTTTCAGAATTTTATAATTTTATAATTTTCAAAATTACAAATGTCAAGGTATCGTTCACGCATGGGTATCGCCGAATATCACATATGCACTAACACAAACGCACAGACTGTCATTTTGCTGATATCACATATATATGTAACTTACACAGCACCACTGCCAATTTCTTGTAAGGTACGTGTCATGGAAACCGGCTGGTCTCAGCTTTTTTGATAGAGTTAGCGATTTAGTGAAAAATAAAAAATATTAACAAAACTATATTAACAAAACTATATTAACAAAACTATAGTCTCTTATAAAATATATTAACTATATATATATATAGTCTCGATCTTGTATTTAAGATCGTCTTAAGTCCGAGCTTGAGATGCTACGCAGCCATTTGATTGGTTGAATGGGATCTTAAGTCAACCTCTGACCATCAGACTTAAGATGATCTTAAATATAAGATCGGACTATGAATACCGGCCTGTGGCGAGCAATGTTACTAATAAGAGACGTAAACAAATAAATCATTTTACATGCTTACCTACTGATCCCCCAAGCCTGTTCTGTAATTTTTTAACACATAATACGTTATAATAATAACGCATGATTTACTAGAAAATTTATAATTTTATTGGTCCAAATAACCTATAGTAAATCAAGCGTTATAATTATAACGCAAGCGTTAAAAAATTACAGAATAGGCCTGCCGACCTACCATTTACCACATTTGCTTAGATATTTATTTAATTAATAACGCAATAATTATTGCGAATTTATATAGCAAAATGGTATACAGAACTTTTTTTTCAGTTTGATCCAAAATATATCTACCACCACCTTTCGGTTGATTAGTTAATTACCAGACATTCTGTATGAATAATTTATTTAAATTATTATTAAATTGTTAATGGTTAACAATAATTAAATAATTAATTTAATTTTATTGCAGATGTTTCCCGAAAGTAACATGGAACGAAACCAAAATTGTGAGCATGTTATTTACTGGGAAGAATTATGGCTAAGTAGTTCTTACGATTCACGAGAGAGGTCGCATAGATTCACTAGAGTCACTAGCAGTTACTTCTAGGGTGATCGAGCAACCGAGCATTCTGCTCGATGTTCGCGTAAAATTTCGTCTACAAAAGAATCGAATATTCATTCGCTATGGCGACGAAATTTCAACTCAAAATCGGTGGTTATCCCGTGGAGTACGATGCTGCGAAACATGGACCATACGATCCTGCGCGCTATTATGGAAAACGTGAGTTCTCGTTCGTCGCGCTTTTGACATACGAGACATACTAGTATAGGACCTTTCCTCGGCTACGATAAATAATCTTATGTAATGATCCTCTATTTAATACAGCTGACACTCCGTTCTTGGATCTGAAGCTCAACGAGATCCCCGGTTGGCTCACGAGACGTCAGAAGACTCCTCAGGCGTTCGTGGGAGCGTGGTCGAGAGGTACTTACTGTACACCAGCAAGAGAAGAGTTTTATCGGGCAAAAATTGCATAACTACACACCCTCAATGTTCCAAAGGAATCTCTGTTACAATTATAATGAAATGAAAAGGCTTTGATATACTACAGGGTGTTCTGTGAGGAAATTGACAACTTCTTGAATGTATTTTAGAATTCATTCTATGCAAAAAAAATTAATGTACGCTATAGATACATTAATTTAGCTTAAATAATTTACTTCTTGACAATAACATAAATTCCTGCTCGATCTCCTGATTTATCACCTCTGGACTTTTTTGTGTGCATGATAGTTTGAAATCTCATGTGTACAATGACAGTAAATCAGAGACTTGTCAACAGTTAGTTATCAAAATAATAGAAGCTACAGATAGTATTTGCATTGAATTTAGCCAAAGTAATTGGTGGTCTTACAGTCTATCAATGAGCAGCAGCATATTTGCAAACAAAAGATGGATATTTTGAACAATTAATATGATTAAGATTAAGGCCGGTATTCATAGTCCGATCTTATATTTAAGATTATCTTAAGTCTGGTCAGAGGTTGACTTAAGATCCCATTCAACCAATCAAATGGCTGCGTGGCATCTCAAGTTCGGACTTAAGGCAATCTTAAATATAAGATCGGACTATGAATACCGGCCTAAAGAGAATAATATTTGCATAAAAATGATGTCTGGTATTTTTTGTCTATTATAATATTAATAAAATTATTAATATCTACAATAACTGAGTCAAATTGACCTATAGTGTATATGAACTTTTTTGCTTAAAATAAATTTTAGATTACATTATAGAAGTTTGTAGATTTTCTCGCAGAACATCTTTTACATTGTATAAATTCAGATAAGAAATGGGATAGTAAGAGCTAGATGCAACAAGCTTGTTTTAAAAACACTGTTACTTGTTTCAAAAGAGTACAGTTATGTAGATCATGGCGTATGCATGTCTTGTTCTTCATCTCGTTTTTGAAGATTTACCAAAAACGAGAATGTAGATCAAGATACATAAATTTTTTTAATTGATTTGCTGAAGATGGTCCAAAAGAAGAACTAAAACTTTCAAATCAGATAAACAAGATTTTAAAACAATTTGTTGAGCCTAATTTCTACGCCTGCGATTCTTACTCCGTTTCCTACTTGACATTATTATAATGTTGTCTCTATCTTGCAGCCTTCTGGCGTTGGCAACATAAGTATGTACAACCCAGAAAAAATGGTGTAGCTCCATTCTTCCAAGTGGTAGTCGGTTGTATGATTGCATTCTATGCAATGAATTACAAAAAATTACGTAAGTAGAAGAATATAATAGATAATTAATTTCGATACAGGTATAATGCTCTACATTATTTTATTTCAGGTCATCACAAAAATTACAAATATCACTAATTGTATTATAGACATCTCGCAATCGATTTGATCAGAATAGAAGGAATTTATTGTATCAATCGTTCGGAAAAATAATATTCAACTATTTAGAATGTATTTAAATAAACATTCTTAGTATGCATAAAAAATATGTGATTTATTATATTAATTATTAATTTCCATATGTATTCAATGCATGAAATAACAAAATCTAAGATTAAAAATAGTTTGATTTATAATACCTAGTCTCTTTTATATTTTAATTTTTTACAAGTTATATTAAAATTTGTAAATTTCACACATAAAAAGAGAAATTTTTAATTAGTGAAAATGTACAATATATTGTGGTTGATTTTTAGATAAATTAAAATATCTAATTTCTTTTAAATTTTACTATGAAAGAGAAGTGAAAAATATGTTTACTCTCTAAAAATGATTGTATTTTATATATACAAAAAATATTTATATTATATAATCAAATAACCAAGTAATATTTTTATATCAAAATTTAAAATCTTAATGTTTTAGATTTTTACTATACAATTTATATTTATATATTATATTGTTTATACATTTATTATAATTTATACTATACACATATAAGAGCAAAAAAGGCAATATGAGCAGCACAGTATATGAAAAGTACAAATAAATTTATTATAAATCAACATAATATTAATATAAAGGCAAACATTTCGATTCCTTTTTTGAATCTTTATCAGCGTATTAATAAAATTTAGATATAAGGAATTATTTTAAAATAATAAAATCGAAAAATCTCTGATATACATAAATACAAATTCGAGTATTAAATGACTCTTACTAGCTTATTAGCTCTTACAAGTCTTTTATATCCGAATTTATATTTTTATATCGATCTTTTCGATTTTGTTATTTAATTATTTAATTTATTTTTATTTAATTTATTCCTAATATTTTCTCTATTGTGCGCAGGGCCTAAAGTTAGAGCAGGGACCAGGGACTCGATTCTTGAATTCATTCGCAAGAGAAACGTATACGCAAATTCGGCTCTTACAGTGGGTCCACAATAGGTGATTTAAGCTCTAAGCCTTAAGAAATTGACCAATCACAATCGAGTTTTCTCCTCATACTTGACTGCGATTGATCAATTTCTTAAGGCTTAGGGCTTAAATCACCTATTGTGGACCCAGCGTTACAGAAAAGTTGCAAGTTGATTGGCTATCGCATGGCTTTTAGCACCGACAGAGAGAAGCCTGAAGAGAGGCCATGGGTACTTTCCGATTCACGCATGATGCGCATGAAGTGACAGAAAATCTATAGTTTATGTCACGCATATTTTCTGTGAATGAAAATGTATAATATGCGTGACATAAACTATAGATTTTCTGTCACTTCATGCGCATCATGCATGATCGGAAAGTACCCCATGTCGGCGATTTTCGTAGGACGCTTTTATTAGGCCGTACAGCAGCGCCGTGCATCCACTTTTAGGAATTGGAACTACGTATCCACATCCACTTTTCGATACCATCGATTATTTGGTTCATGTCCGTGCTAAATACATCCACTTTCATTTCGAGAAGTAAAATGTAAAATCATTATTTATGCATGTGTGTCCACACATCTTATATCTATAAAT
This sequence comes from Prenolepis imparis, assembly GCF_030444845.1. Lineage (NCBI taxonomy): Eukaryota > Metazoa > Arthropoda > Insecta > Hymenoptera > Formicidae > Prenolepis > Prenolepis imparis. The sequence continues at coordinate 4,193,558 of NW_028141168.1, forward strand.
TATAGATAAGAAATACACTCGTCAACAAAATTAACGCATATGTATTTTAAGTCAAAATTACGCATAATTTCAAATAAGCATAACTCCGCTAAAAATGATCGAATTTGAAAAATTTTTTTTTCACTGTCAAGCTTGAAGTCTCTACTTTAAAAACCATTCGTCAGATTTTTAATTTATCCTCCTCCCCCGTACGCCACTGGTTCAAAAGTAAGGACGTGTTTTGTCTAAAAAAAATTGCGTACTTCGACGCACTCCACGGAGTGAAATAAATTTTTTTCGCAAATCTAATCATAACTATCGTAAAATGTGGACTTTTTACTACAAATTTAAAAAAAAAGCAAAGTTTGTACGATTTTTTTTCGCGGAGTTATTACATATGAAAGTTACCCATACATTTTTTCCATTTAATGACTCCAAACCCTCTCTGCTGTGTGTGTGTGTGTGTGTGTGTGTGTATGCGTGCGTGCGTGCGTGCGTATGCGTGCGTGCGTATGGTAAGGAGAGGGAAATGTAGGAATGTTCTCATTCAAAATTGTGTGTTCCCGCCTCGTCTTCAGATTACTTCTTCTATGGCCGGTATTCATAGTCCGTTCTTATTTCAAGACCGTCTTAAGTAATGTCTTAAGATGCAAATACGGCTCTGTGATTGGTTAATCACATCTTAAGATTGTACTTAAGACATTCTTAAATATAAGAACCGACTATGAATACCGGCCTATACGTTCACGCATATTAATGCATGCTCTAACGCTGGGTCCACAATATGTGATTTAAGCCCTAAGCCTTAAGAAATTGATCAATCGCAGTCAAGTATGAAGAGAAAACTCGACTATGACTACGTTTACACGGCCCGATTTAAGCCGAAGTTTTAACATCGATGTTATAACTACCGACGGTAGATGCCGTGTAAACGCTCTTTTATGACGAAGTTATTACATCGATGTAGTAACTCAAAGACTACGTTTACACGGCTTCTAACTTCGACTTAATAACGCTGATGTTATAACTCCTACTTAAGATGAGTTGCGTTTACACGTTCAGACTTATCTTATTGCCATCAAGCTGAAATAGCTTAATAACTTTCGTTCTGTACGTACCACGGTCTTGTATACAGGTCTGGGCACTCCTATACTATTTTCATATAAACCGGTGTGAGCGAAGTGACGCCAATATGGCGACTATAATAGGCCGACGCGCAAGCGCAGTTGGCATGTTTTGTCAGACAACATAGTGCCGTATATTTGTGGCTGTTTAGCACACGGTCTCTTTGTATCACATATTTTATATCATATATAAGTGATTAGTTATATATCATATATGATTAGCGAGTATTCGCTGAGTGAGTTGAACATTGATAACGCGAAAAAAAATATGCCTTACAAATGTATAGTACCTGGTTGTAATACAGGTTATGCTACTTGCAAAGTGAAATTATCAATGTTTTCTGCACCAAAAGATGATGAACGAAGAAAAGAGTGGGAGGAAAAGCTTCAATTAATAAAGCCATTGTTGGCAAAACATTTTGTGTGTGAAAAACACTTCCGCACAGAAGATATAATAAAAAGCTACAAACACAAGGATGAAAATGGCAACGTGCTTATCGAGGTAAACTATTACATATATTTTATAATTTTATTATAATAATTTTATTAAAATGTATTAATGTCATAATACAAAATATAAATTGGAAAACAATTGTTATCTTTTGGGTGCCGAAAACGTGTCTACACTCCTGGTAATCGGCCAACTGTAGACGCCATATTGGCGTCACTTCCGCTCACATATTTTCGCCGAAGTGCCCAGACCTGTATACAAGACCGTGGTACGTACTATGGTATGGAATACAGAATAACCAACTCTGCAAACAATGGAGAATTAAAATGTTTAATTTTTATGGTTGGCATTATTGTCATCGTTACACTGCGACCGTTTACACGTCCTTTTTACGTCGATGTAATAACCCTAAGCCACAGATTAATAGACAGATAGCCAAAGGTCTGAAAAAGGCAAGACCGGCATTTCCGTGCGACAGACTTTGCCCCTTACCGACACACTTTGCCCCTGGTTCGAGTCCGTGCTAAACTCCGTTAACTTTACCAAAAGACTTTGCCCCTGGTTCGAGTCCGTGCTAAACTCCGTTAACTTTACCAAAAGACTTTGCCCCTGGTTCGAGTCCGTGCTAAACTCCGTTAACTTTACCAAAAGACTTCGCCCCTGCACCCCTATTCTATAACTTTTTAACAATACTTTCAAGGAGAGATCGCGGTTGACTCTTTACCGATTTTGATCTCCTTTTTTATAGTGAATCTGTATTGAATTTAAGTTGATCCGTGTTCGAGCTTTTCATCCAATGCGCCTTGTAAGTAATATTTTTTTTTTTTATATTGGATATTTAGAGAAATTTTCATGTTTGTTATAAGGCCTAAAGAAAGACACAGTTTTGATTAGTACCGCTGGCGCAGCGGGAGAACACGAGAGTAGTAACTGTGGGGATCGATCCAAGGTTCAAAACTTGGGATGACATAACTTTTTTTTGTTTTTTATTATTTTTTATGTATATGTTATATGTATTATTTATTACGTAGACATAAATATTCGGCATATATTTATTGTTTTTTAGATACGCATATATCTTCTTATATATTTAAAATGTATAAAATAATCATAATATAAATAAAATATTTTTACAGAGAAATATTTTTAGAAATATTTTAATTTTTTAAAAATTCATACATTTTTTTACACCTTATATTTAATATATTTAATTTTTTATATATTGCCCAAAGTTTAACGTCATAAAATTTTGTCCTCGAATTACGTGGAACGCTACGCGCGAGAGGCAAAATCTCGTGCCTGCCGCCGCACGAGTCCACGAGACGCTCATCGTTGGTGAGACAAAGCCAGAGCGATGGATTGTTGGTCCTTGTCTGACTCATCGGTTTGGTTCTCAACTCGGTTCTTATCCGAGTAGTTCAGATATGAACCATATCACGGATTCGAACCATTTCTACGTTTTTTACCGAGCGTAACGACGTAGTTCATGTCCACTTTGTCAGGGGGCGCATCAGTACACGCGTCCGCTAGATCGCGGTGGCCGCTCTCAGGTTTCTCTCTGCGCATACGTTTCTTTTGCGAATAAAAAGAATCGAGCCCCAGGAGCGCAGACTCATTTCATAAGAGAATTGACCAATCACAGTCCCCTTCATTTCTAGCTCCAGAATAGAAACCAGGAGGTAAGAAATAACAGGAGGGAATGTAAAGCCTTTTAAGTAGGGGGGGGGGGGTAACAACACCAAATGTGATTGGTTGGCCACAGTAATATGGCGTTTTGTATTTTTTTTTATCTTATTTAACCTAACTCAACCAAGTAAGTGAGAAACATGTTTGGCGAATAAATCGGATCTCACATTAATTTTGTTTTAAAAAGATATAAAAGTTATAAAATATTATAAAACAAAATGCCCATGCTACTAAATACATACAGATTCGCTTACAATAGGCTTGTTTTCTATTCCTGAACTGATGCAATAAGTTAGAATGAGACAATAAAGTATATTTTGTCTCACTCTAACTTATTGCACCAGTGTGCACAGTTCAGCCAGTGCAGGAATAGAAAACAAGCCTTATATGGCATAGCACAATATATATATTACTATTGTACATACAATATATATATATATATATATCATATTTATAAATATTATTTATGAATTTTTCCTTTTTTTGTGTGTGCTTTCATCACTATTTCAAATGTCGCGCTTCGATAAGCCACACCAATATGGCGCTTAGTGTTCCCCCCTTACGTCTGCTTGTCTGGCAAGGGGGATATATCCTCCCTCCTGTTATTTCTTACCTCCATGATAGAAACGGAAAATTTTGATTAGTCGAGATTCCACCATTGGTCCAAGTGGACGTAACGCAGAGCGCGAATCATGTTCGCGCATGCGCAGACGCGAGTATCCCTCGCGCGCTTATTGAACGAACATTGTCGGGAGGTGGGGGAGGGAGACGGTGATTAGCTGTACGACAAATGACATGCGCAGCGTCCGCCAATCGGGACGAAACCAGGGGACAAAACTCAGGTTCACCAGCAATATGGCTGTCAGTATAAATTTGATGCTTGTAACATGAGTTTCTCTCCGAGAAATTTGACAAGCGTAAGCATAGTTTCGCGTTACCCGCGACGTGATGTGATTTTAGCATGCTCGGCACGCTGGGAGACGGCAATGCGGGTTGGCTGAAAGCGAAAATCAGGAACGGATTCTCCTACGGAAGCGAGAAGAGGTACCATACCAAGGATGATGATCCCCCGAACTCCCTTCCCCTCCCCCAACCGTCCGTCATTCCTGACGAAACGATCGCACGCGCACTCCTTGTGTCCATATTGCGCTCGCAATGATATTTTTCACCCATGATATCCTCCTAGATCCAACAAGATTCGGCTACGACGAAGAGACGCGATCTCGAGCGCGAGATCCAGATCGTGAACGCGCGCTTCGTCATCTCTCCACCTTGTCCTCCTTCTCAACTTCGTTTCTCCGAATTCTGACTCCCTGTTACTCGATCTTTATCTCATTTTCATCTCATGAGTATTTTTTCGTGTCTTATAATCGAGACTTCTCTTTGGACTTCCGGTCCAGGAAATAACATTTTTTTTTTTATTGATTAACATTTTGTTAATTAATCGCGGATGGAAGCATGCTTGGCATTTTTTGCCCAGCTATAGAGAATAGTCATCATGTAGGCATTTTAGGAATGAACAGTTTAGATATTGAGCTGAGATAATATTGGCGTTGATTAAGTCGATGCATATTACAAGTATCATGTTTATAATGCAAATTTTATGCATGCTAAAAAAAGAAAATAAAAATTGTAATTATTTGTTTCTTTGATTTAAGGTATTTGTGGACAATCTATATTCAGCAATATTAAATCATCATGACATCAAGGTATATTATAATTTTAGTAGATTTCGCTTTGGACACTCATGTTCGCTTCTGCCATAAATGCTATATATAATCACTTCCTTTAATTTTTAATTGTTTATAAGGAAAGATTCAGGTAAACGAGATAAGCGACGCTTATAAATGCTGGCTGCTTCCCAGCAACATACACAAGTGTTAAGAATGCATGAGTGTTTAAGCTAAACTTATCCAATGAATGCTTTGAATAGATGAATATTAATGATTAATGTAAAAGAAGTTTAATATTAATATATTTATCAAAATATATCTGTATAATGTATAATACATTGTAACTATATCTGTATAAATATTTAAAGTCTCATATATAAGCTTCTTACTCTGTCGATAAAATATATTATGCAAATTACATCCTACAACTTCTAATTTATTTTTATAGATTGGATAGATTATTTATACTATTGGAGACTGGAACAAATGCGGTAACTAAAAGAGCAGCTGCGCAACAGCTGGGTGAAGCACAGAGATTACATCCTCATGATCTGCATCATTTATTAGCAAGAGTCTCCATTTTATTAAAATCACCGCAATGGGATACTCGAGTATCGGCGGCTCATGCTGTGCAAGCTATACTTGCTCAAGTTCCACCCTGGGATCCGGAATCTATTAAGAAAGAAGCATCCGCAAGTAATATTAGTTAACACTTTAATTGATCTTTACATTCCTGTTAATCAAGTATCTTTGAAAGATTTAATTATATGATACACAATTGTCTTGAATTTTAACAGACGATTTGGAAGTGACAAAACGAAAGACCCCTACAGTTAGATTGAATTTAAAATCCTTCGACATGGGCAGAGTACTAGCACGTAGTTCACATCTTACCGGATCGGAAGGTAGTGAATATGATTTAACTATATCGGAAGGAGAGCAATTGTTGCTTCCAAATCAGCAAGAACTAGCAAAACTGGGCTTTCATCCACGGCTAATGGGCGTCGACACTGCTGATTTATTTACCGTTGAGGATCTCGCCCCGGTGATGCAGACAACGCAAGTCACCACGGTGCCTGTCGATGAAACTTTGAACCAATCGAGAGGATTGAGCAGAAGAGAAATGAACAGAGCAAAACGAAAAGTACTGTACACTTTTGAGCTCTTATTTATATTGGGTTGTTCGGAAAGTCATTTCGTTTTTTTTGCATGAAAATGAAAGATGAAAAAAACGAAATGACTTTCCGAACAACCCAATATAATCAGCATTTCCTTTGAGTTACTGATTAAGTTATACACGCGAAGACTTTTTGGACAAATTGCTTCATTCGTAAATCCACTCGTCAAAAAAATTATCGCAACACGTAATTAATATCAAAATTTAGCATAAATTCAAATAAGCGTATCTCCGCGAAAAATTGTCGTATTTCAAAAAATTTTTTTTTGTTTTAAAGGGTAAAGTCTCTACTTTAAGGAACTTTCGTTCGATTTTGATTTTATTCTCTCCCCTTTTCTCCATCCCTTTAAAAGGAGGGACGTGTTTTTTTTTTCAAAAAATTGCATTGTTTGACGAACTCTACGGAGTGTACTAAATTTTTTTCGCAAATATCATCATAACTATCGTAAAATATGGACTTTTCTCTACAAATTTAAAAAAAAATTGAATACCGTACGATTTTTTTTCGCGAAGTTACAGCATATCAAAGTTACCTATGCATTTTTGCCTATATATTTAATTACCGCCAACATTAGCATTACCCGATGGGCACTACGGGGAGGTTGCTGGTCGGATTTTGCCCATCGTGCGTGCGTGCGTGTGTGTGTGTGTGTGTGTGTGTGTGTGTGTGTGTGTGTGTGTGTGTGTGTGTGTGTGTGTGTGTGTGTTGGGGCAGGGATATGTGTTCGTATATAAAATTGTATATTTCTGCCTCGTCTTCGGATGACCTCTTGCAGGTGCTCACGCATATTAATGCAGGCTCTAATTGTGGCTTGCAGAATTTCGAACCATATTCGATGTAAGGCTGCTTCCAATTGCTGGAAATTGGTTGGTAGTCTTTCAAAATCATGCAGCCATCTTCCCATAAAAGGTCATCCGAAGACGAGGCAGAAATACACTATTTTAAATACGAACATATATCCCTGCCCCAACACACACACACACACACACACACACACACACGCACGCACGCACGATGGGCAAAATCCGACCAGCAACTTCCCCGTAGTGCTCATCGGATAATGCTAATGTTGGCGGTAATTGAATACATAGGCAAAAATGCATAGGTAACTTTGATATGCTGTAACTTCGCGAAAAAAAATCGTACGGTATTCAATTTTTTTTTAAATTTGTAGAGAAAAGTCCATATTTTACGATAGTTATGATGATATTTGCGAAAAAAATTTAGTACACTCCGTAGAATTCGTCAAACTATGCAATTTTTTGAAAAAAAAACATCCTCCCTTTTAGGGATGGAGAAAGGGGGAGAGAATAAAATCAAAATCGAACGAAAGTTCCTTAAAGTAGAGACTTTACCCTTTAAAAAAAATTTTTGAAATACGATAGTTTTTTGCGGAGATACGCTTATTTGAATTTATGCTAAATTTTGATATTAATTACGTGTTGCGATAATTTTTTTGACGAGTATATTATAATGGAAATATTATAATTGTTTATACCTTGCAGGCGCGTCAGTCGGTGTCGAAGCAGCGATCACGCGAACCAGATGATCATCGCGCTAACGATGACCATTCGAATTCAATGAATGTTCAATCGCCAGTGAATAATACTGAACCTCCGATGAAAAAAACAATATTAGAGGATATGATCTCATCAGATGCTGGATCGAAGTACAGCGTATCTAGCGAGCTAGTAAGCGGAGTGCCGGATGGGACTGGATGCTGGCCAGACTCGGTGGTAGATTGGCCTTTAGAACCTTTTGCAGAAAGTCTTTGCCAGGATCTGTTCAGTCAAAAATGGGAAGTGCGTCATGGGGCGGCGACAGCTTTACGAGAACTCATAAGACTACATGGAAAGGGTGCGTTAAAGCTTTATCGATGTCTTTGTATTTTTCTTTTTCGAACAATAACTGAAAATTTGTTAAATATACAGGAGCGGGTAAATCAAGAGCTCAGACCATAGAAGAGATGCAGAAGAGCCATTACGAATGGATAACCGACGCCGCTTTACGATTATTATGCGTATTAGGACTCGATCGATTTGGAGACTTTGTTTCCGATCAGGTTGTCGCACCAGTGCGGGAAACGTGCGCTCAAGCGTTGGGATCACTCTTCTTATTAATGCCCGGCGGTCAGGATGCAAAGGATAAGGATGGAGTTTTTCACGGAATACTCTCCATAGTGCTGAAACTCCTGGGACACGACGAATGGGAAGCCAGACACGGCGCGCTTCTCGCGCTCAAGTATTTACTTGCCGTGCGGGACGATTTATTGGACGAGATACTGCCGACGGTATTCCCTGCTATTATACAAGGACTTTCCGATCCTGTGGACGACGTGGGCGCGGCCGCAGCGAGCGCGCTTATACCAGTAGCATATGCCCTGCCGCGATTGTTGAAAGAAGCGGAATTGGAAGCGATCGTGACGCGTCTGTGGCAATTATTAAAGGAACAGGATGACTTGGCCGCAGCTTGTAACAGTTTTATGGGTCTTCTGGCCGCGATACTGTCGTTACCGGCGGCGCACGCTTGCTTAACACCACAACCGTTGTCGCAGGTAATGTTACCGATACCAATCAGGAATCAAGTTCGATATAATAGTAATCCGAATATAATGCAATTGAGAGCAAATAACTGCGGAGAACAATGAAATCATATTTTCATGTTTTCTTGAAATTATATTTATATTTCTTTTATGTATTTTCTCCTATTCTTCTTAGAAATGTAAAATAACTGCGGAGAACTATGAAATCATGTTTTCATATGAATTGCTTCCTAAAAATATACATGCATGTATATTTCTCTTGTGTGTTTTCTCCTGCTCTTCTTGAAAATGTAAAATAGCAAAATTATATTCAAGATGCCTATCTCTAACATTTTTCCGACTTGTGAGATAACGTGTTCTCCAAAATTCAGGCTAGTGTCCAAAGATGATGTAAGAAAGAACCAAAATGTAAAATAATTAGAGAAAAAGAACAAATTCATTGCGCCTAATATCTGCGACTAGCTCTTATTAGTTCTTTTCATACCTGATTTTGTATGTATTAGAGCTTTTCAACTTATCATTAATAACTTATTATAGAGAGTTTGAAACCAAATGCAAACAAATTCGAATCCACTTGTAAGATATTTACTAAGATAATCCCTTAATTAAGTATCAGGTTGTTCCTCCCTGATGAAATGAGGCTGAAATGTTCACGAAACATTGGAATCAAACAAAAAATCTACGCGGTTCAAATCCGAAAATCAATTCTGATATACTTAATCCCATTTATTCATAATTTCGAAGAATATCGATATTAATCAAATTGAACAATGTCTATTTAGGTATTACCACGCTTATGGTCGTTTCTCAGCCACTCTAGTTCGAGCGTGCGTAAAGCCACGCTGCGCACGCTGCAGACTCTGACCGCGGACGACGGCGATCGCAGCGAGGATAAGAAAGAACGATGGGGCGAAGGCGGTGGGATAGTCTTGCAGGAAGCCTTACGACATGTGTTTCAATGCGCGCTGATCGAGCACATCACTGTGATTCAAGACGTGGCCGAGCGTGTCTGGGAGAATCTAGTCGTACAGAGTGATCTCGCGTTATTGCTACACGCGGCTTGTCCGTATGTCAGCACATGGCTCTGCCTGGCTATGCAGTCGGAACACGCGCCATTCAATCTGAATCAATTGATAATTGTCACCAGTAGCGTCGCTAAGGGCGGCGCGAAGAATAATCAAACTGTTACGGGCAATTATTGCGATGGGCAATCGACACCGGACACCGGCAGCAATTGCGGCGGAAACGCGAGCGCGACTGCGACCGCAAAAACACTGTCCGAGCTGAAGATGTACATCGGCGGTATCGAGACGGTCGCGCTCAACGTACGAAAGGCCAACGTGGTGCAGGCACGTTGCAGAGCGTCTCGTATGTTGGGACTGTTGTCGCACTATATCGTGCAGCCCGCGCCAGGTGCCATTTATCTAGATACAGACGAGTCCAACCCGGCGATCTGCTACGCCAGGGTATTGCTGGTACACCTTAACTCGCGATCGGCATTACAACGCACAGTCGTGGGACTCACGATGTCTCATTGGGCGACCATGGCTCCTGTTAGGCCGCCCGGGGTACCGGACATACTCAGGTACATAGGAATATACGATTTTTGTAAAAAGACAAATTTTTTTTTTATTGCTTTAAGGTTCCTGGAGCCTTGCGGCCATGTTAAATTGTGACGTCAGAGGCGAGAAAGCACACGCTGAAAATTCTTATTGTTAGATGCCATTTTTAAATAAACAGATATTTTGATGAAACGCTACTTCAGATGGCTTTAGTACACTTTTAAAATACCTCGAAAACTATTATTTAAAATATTATTCCTTTGATAGTTAATCAACAACCATAAAATGATCGTGATATCAGACTTTGTCATGTGGAATGACTAGACGGTTTGGGCCTCATATTACAGTCATTTTATAGCTGTTGATTGATTGATTAGAAAAGGAAAAGGGGATAGTTTTCGAAGTATTTTAAGAATGTGTTAAAGCCATCTGAAGTACTGTTTCATCGAAATATCTTTTTATATTGAAATGGCGTTTAAGAATTTTTAGCGTGTATTTTCTCGCCTCTGACGTTACAATTACAATATGGTTGACGAGAAGCCAGGAGCCTTAATATTTATACTATAATATTTATTAATATTTTATAGAGTGTATCTACTAAAAAAGTGTTGAAACTACTTTTAATTTTACGAAAACTACGCATTTTCGAAAAAAAATGTTTTAGACAAAAGTTGTAGACTTTGAAAAAGTCTATTTATTGGGTTCAATTTGACGCCGTCAAGATCAGGACAAAATCATTTTGAATTTTTTAAATGGAATTACCTTGTTTTTTTTTGTTTTTTTTTGTCTTTTTTTTGTCTTTTTTTTACATAAATTGATTTCTCGTAATATTCGGCACAAAAAAATATAAGGATAGGATGGCCAAAAAGTGAATAGTTACGAGATATTTTATACTCTGACATAATCTTACATAAACTATGAAATATCTCGTAAAATATTCATTTTTCAATGCTCTTACCTCAATATTTTTTATGCCAAATAATATGAAGAGTCAATAATGCAGAAGTATAACCACCTTTACGAGGATATGGATATCGTCTTCTAATCAAAGTTGGCAGGCTGAGATGGTTGGGACATATTAATAGAATGAAGGACAATAATCCATGTCAGAAAATCTTCGAAAATAACATCGACAGCAAAAGAGTAAAGAGCAGACTCAGATATCGTTGGTGTTGCGCGGTGAGGAGCGACTGATCGATTAGGAATACGTGGTTGGAGAACAAGATCTAGGGATAGAGATGAATGGAGGTTGCTTCTCGATGAGGCCAGAGTTCTCTTTAGGACTGTAGTGCCGTAGAAGAAGAAAAATAGGAGTCAATTTATGTAAAAAAGAAATTATAGGGTGATTCCATTAAAAAAATTCAAGATCAGAACAAACCTTGTCTTGATCTTGACAGCGTCATCCAAGATCAAACTAATAAAAAAAGCCCAATAAACAGACCTTTTTAAACCCTACAACTTTGTTTTGAAACTTTTTTTTTTTTAATGCGTAGTTTTCGTAAAATTAATGAGTTTCAACACTTCTTGCGCATCCTGCATATTAATAACAAGAGACCTTTCTCTTTAAAAGTGACCGATTGTTGGCCTGTTTAAACGAATGCATGTACTACGACGAAATTGCGGCTTCCTTCACTCGATTACTGCACGAAAGTCACGATTACATCGCGACTCTGAAGCATTACAAGCTACCGGTGCCGGTCGACATGAATTCGTCCGGCGTGATGACTCTGGAACAGATCGCGACACTTACCGGGAAAACCATTCCGGCTCTCTGCACCGCAGGAGCAGGCGGAACTGGAAACATCAGCAGCTGTGCGATACCTAAATTGAAGCCTAAATTGATAGAGAGTTTAGAGGAGAGAAGACGAGCGTTGGACGTCGGAGCGGCTGCAACGGCGGCGCAACAGCAGTCATTGCACATTATGTCGATGGCCGCGCTCGCTGGCGCCGCCACGATGTTGCATTGCCTTCCCCAGCCGCCGCAGCCGCTCAATCCGTTGGTGAAACCGCTGATGGAGGCTATAAAGCGGGAGGAAAATGAAGAATTGCAGAAACTGGCTGCGAAACATCTGTCTCATCTAGTCGATCTTTGTGTCGACAGAAAACCTTCTCCGAACGCAAAGGTTTGCATATGAAACAGTACCCTAATGTTCAACAAGTATTATTGGAAATAAAAACAAACGTAATACGAAATATTCGTATTAATTCTTTTATAATATGTGTTGCTGTATTTATTTCCAGATTTCTACCAATCTATGTACATTCCTGTGTTCCGACGTCGAATTCACACCACGAATATATTCCGCCGGCGACAGCGATATCTTCGATGGAATACTCACTTTGAATATCAGGCAGAAGCACGCCGAGAGGATAGCATATAATCGTGGCGCGGGCAGTGGACTCGGCGGTGGTCGAGGTCCTGGTAGACCACCGACGACCGAGATTCCTCTGGAAGAATTGCTCGCTTGCGAGGAGCCGGAAGCCAAAGCCGCCAGAACGCGTCGTCGTGGAGCTACTGTAGCATTAACAGCCATAGGTATATACAAAATAAATAAAATAATGATTGTTTCGATAAACATCAACCAAGTCTCCCAATTCTTTCCAATCTCTACAAAGAAAGATATCCATATTAAATCTCAATTGATATGTAATTAATATTCATTGAACGATTCGTATTTTATCCATTGAAGCTACTCTCTTCGGGGCTCGATTACCCGAGCGTCTGCCTCAGTTATGGGATCTGATTTTACCGGACGTGCTAAGAGACACGAACAAGCAGGATAATGTGCAAGAAGAGGATGGGAATCAATTGATCTTTAGTTTACAAGTTTTGGAGATCATGGTACCGAGTTTGGATAAATCTCTCTTACCACCCGCGCTGGAGTGTCTGCCGCGTTTGTGCAAATTATTGGCTCATCCGTACAAAGCCGTCAGGCATATGGCTTCGCGTTGTATAGCTACATTAGCTACTCTAAATGCGGAGAAGGTAATATTTAAGAGATTATATACCTTTGTCGCGCCAAAAGTGGCCTATTTCTGGGAATTCCCATTTTTGCGCGACAAAAATATGCAACTTCTTAATATTAAGGCTCCTGACTTCTCGCCGACCATGTTGGAATTGTGACGTCAGAGGCGAGAAAACACACGCTAAAAATTCTTAGATGCCATTTCGAAATAATGGCGGAGGACCCAGGAGTCTTAATATTAAGCTACGGTTAGATAAGGGGAGCACGCTTTTAACGCTATGAGCGTGCTCTGTCCTTGTTCAATTTTCAGTAAGCAACAGAGATAGAATTTAACGCTGTCAGCGCTAATAGCGTCTCGAATGCGCCTTTCATCAGACACACAGAATAAAAATGACATTTTTTTTTCTTTTAGACAATGGTACACATAATACGAAGCGTCATACCGCTTCTGGAAACGACCGGCGGTGAAAAGAAAGGTCCCTCGGGGATAGTGGCACCGAATAAAGTCGATTCCGTACGTCAGGGAGCCGCGGAAGCTCTAACCTGCGTCGTAGAGAGCTTAGGCGTACAAGTGATACCTTATGCTGTACTATTCATGGTACCTTTACTCGGACGTATGAGCGATCAAAATCAAGCTGTAAGATTGGTTTGCAGCGCGACATTCGCTACCCTCGTGCAGCTGTTACCCCTCGATCCCGGCGCAATCGCAGATCCACCAGATTTGGTGTAAGTTATAAATATACGTTTAACAGAGGAACCTCGCAAATCCGAAAATTCTAATCTTTTAATGAAACTTTACACACATGTAGGGAAGATAAATAGATGAATTTAAAGATTTTTAATTGTAGCTCAAAAACGATTCTAAGGGATGGAACAATTTTTTATATTACATTTTATATCCAATTTTAATCGACCACCTCCAACAACTTTTTTATTTTTGATTGTACAACTGTTTCAGACAAAAATTGTTTGATTTGAAGGGGGACAGAAAATATTGCTATTAACTTTTTTCTGAAGGGCGTTTTTTTAAGGTCATTTGAAAGTCATTTATGTTTTTTTAAATGGAACTACTACAATTTTTTTATACAAATCGATTTGTTGCAATTTTTTTCTCGCAAAAGTTATAAGAATAAGATGGCCAAAAAATGAACAGTTTACGCAATATTTTATATCTAAATTTGACTCTAAAGGTGCATAAACTATGAAATATTTAATATAATATTTATTAATAATCATCACGTATAATATTTATTTTTAGACGATCCTATCTCAATACTTTTATGAAAGGAATTGATTGGTGTAAAGAAAACACATAGTTGTTTGTAAGAAAAAATATATAGTTACTCTAGTTGTAAATTACATACTTTATGCATAAAAGTATTGAGATAAGATCATTTAAAAATGAATATTACGAAATATTTCATAGTTTATGTACCTTTAGTGTCAAATTTACGTATAAAATATCTCGCAAACTTAATTTTTTAGTCATCTTACTCTTTATAACATAACTCTTTATGCAGAAAATTGCGAAGAATTGATTTATATAAAAAATTTATAATCCATTTAAAGAAACATAAATGACCTTGAGAAACACTTTACAGAAAAAAGTCAATAGCGCCATCTTCTATCTCTCTTCAAATCAAACAACTTTTGTTTGAAACATTTTGTTGTACAATCAAAAATGAAAAGATTTTTGGGAGTAGTCGATTAAAATTGGACACCCTGTATAGAGCGATTTTTTGTTTTTCTCGATATATCTCAAAAAGATATTTGAGATACCAAAAAATGTTTTTTATACAAAAGTTTAATGTAAAAATATCTCTATTAAAAAACATTAATAATATTTTTAAAAAATAATTTTTGAAAAAACAATTTTATTTTTGAGAAATATTTTTTCAAAATTTATCAATGTAGTAAAGGTATTTTTTATCATGAAAATATTTTGTACAATACATATATCTCTATAAGTAGAAGAAGAATACTTTTCGAGAAAAACAAAAAGTCATTCTACATATAAGAGGGATAGTTTCACCCCTTAGAATTAGTTTTTAGTTTTTGAGTCACAATTAAAAATTTCTAAGTTTATCTGTTTATCCTCTCTATGTGTGTAAAGTTTCAGAGAATATTCAGGTTCGCGAGATTTTCTTATAAGATTGCACATAAAAAAGATATCAGGTACATTTGGTATACGTGAGGAAATTCTTAGATCTCTTTAGTTTTTAAAAATTGCAATAACAATCGATTCCAAACAATATTTCAGTCCAATAATTATTAAATTGAAACTTAAATTATTAAGCTATACAAGCTATACAAAATTAATTGCCTTGTTCACTAATTGTTCACTAATTGTGTATCAAAAATATAACTGAGGATAAGGCTCCTGGCTCCTGGCTCCTCACCGATCATATTGGAATTGTGACGTCAAAGGCGAGAAAACATACGCTAAAAATTCTTAGATGCCATTTCGAAATAAAAAGATATTTCGAAGAAACAGCACTTCAGATGGCTTTAGCACATTCTTAAAATATCTCGAAATCTTTTTCCCTTTATAATCAATCAACAGCTGTAAAATGACTGTAATATAAGGCCCAGTCCGTCTAGTCTTTGCACATGCGCAGTTATTCCACATGACAAAGTCTGATATTACGATCATTTTACTGTTGTTGATTGACTGTCAAGAGAAAGGAATAATTTTCGAGGTATTTTAAAAGTGTACTAAAACCATCTGAAGTAGTGTTTCGAAATATCTTTTCATTTAAAAATGGCATCTAAGAATTTTTAGCGTGTGCTTTCTCGCCTCTGACGTCACAATCTAACATGGCCGTGATGAGGACCTAGAAACCTTAAATTATTAACACAATTAGTATAAAATTAATTGTCTTAGTCTAATTGCGTCTATCATCAAAAGTATAATCGAGCATGAAAGTAAAATGAACGATCCTCAATCTTAAAATCTTGCGTTACAGGCAAGAGAAGGCGCAGGAACGAAAGTTCTTGGACCAGCTTCTGAACCCACGTAGTATTCCCAATACGGAGCTGCCGATTCCGGTAGCCGCGGAGCTGCGTTCTTATCAGCATCAGGGTTTGAATTGGCTAAACTTCCTGAATCGCTACCATCTTCATGGGGTTCTGTGCGACGACATGGGTCTCGGGAAAACGTTACAAACACTTTGCATACTGGCGCTGGACCATCACCGTTATCCCCAAGCTCCGACCAGTCTCGTGGTCTGTCCGCCGACTCTTACGGGTCACTGGGTATACGAAGCCGAGAAGTTCTTCGAGATGCGAGATCTCTCGGTTTTGCAATACGCCGGGACACCACAGGAACGGGAGAAGCTACGTCCCCGAGTGCCGCATCACAGACTCGTCGTCGCGAGTTACGACATCGTACGAAAGGACATTGAGTTCTTCGAGGCGCATCAGTGGAATTACTGTGTGCTCGATGAGGGTCACGTGATAAAAAATGGCAAGACGAAGAGCGCTAAAGCTGTGAAGCGACTGCATGCCGATCATAGACTGATATTGTCCGGCACACCAGTGCAGAATGACGTACTGGAGTTGTGGTCCCTATTTGACTTTCTGATGCCAGGTTTTCTCGGCAGCGAGAAACAATTTGCCGCCAGATATTCCCGTCCCATTTTGGCCTGCAGAGAACCAAAGGCAGGTCCGAAGGAACAGGAAGCTGGCGCTTTAGCCATGGAGGCTCTTCATCGACAGGTTGGTTTACAGTTTTCGTTATTGTGGTTTTCATAAGTGACTTCATAAGTTTTGAATCAGATTATAAGAGACAGGAATTGATGTTGTACAGGTACTGCCGTTCTTGCTGAGACGAAACAAGGAAGACGTACTACAAGATTTGCCTCCCAAAATCACGCAGGATTATTACTGCGATTTGTCGCCTTTGCAACGTATACTTTACGAGGATTTCCGTACTCGCCATTCGGCTACTCTTGCTTCCGGCTCTTCGTCTTCAAGCGATCCCCAAAGCGGCCACGTATTCGAGGCGCTACGATACTTACGTAATGTCTGCAATCATCCTAAGCTGGTGCTAAGTCAACGACATCCACTTTATCAAACGGTACATACATACATATATATATATATATATATATATATATATATAAAATTTTAAATATTTTTTAAAAAATATTTAGAAAGAAATGTGTTAAGAGAAAGAAAAGTACTTGAGGAAAAAAGACATTTAATCTCTCTTGTTTCAAGGTGTTAAAGTTTTCAAATTTTACACAGTTTCTTTAGTTCTTCATATATTTAATAATGTTATTTAATAAGATTTTTATATTAAGATTAATTCTTTTATTTAAATTTTTATTTAAAGGATATTTTATGGATTATAGAGTTCAAGGGAAATATTTAGGTATTTGTATTTAAAACAATTTTTTTTATTTTATTAATATTAAGAATATGAAAATTAGGTTTAATATTTATCGTCATTCAATTAGATGGAAAAAAGGAGAAAAATTTTAAACAAAAGTTAATAATATATTTATAATTATATTAATAAATTTTATCTTTTTCATCTATAAATTTAATATTATTTTATTTTATAGTTGAATTATATAAGATTGATTCCAACATTTATTATAATTATTTATTGAGGGATAATTTTGAACGGTTGCTTCTTATTAGTCATTAAGGTATACAATATTTATTTCTTTACCTTTGTTAGTTTATATTATGAAATTATTATACTTCAAGGGGGGGGGGGGTATTTGATTAAAATTTTTTAAGATTATTTATAAAAGTAAATTTTAATTTTGGAATTTAAAATTATATTTAATTTTATTTCTAGCTTTTTATAAAAAATATCGTTATACATGTTTCATGTATATTATACATATACATGTATCATGTATATCAAACGTAGCGTTTAGTTTAAGACTTCTGGGTCCTTGCTACGGCCATGTTAGATTGTGATGTCAGAGGCGAGAAAGCACACGCTGAAAATTCTTAGATGCTATTTTTAAATGAAAAGATATTTCGATGAAACACCGTTTCAGATAGGTTTAGCACACCTTTAAAATGCCTCGAAAAATATTCTTTTTCCTTAACAATCAATCAACAACCGTAAAACGATCGTTATATCAGACTTTGTCATGCGGAATAACTGCGCATGTGCAAAGACTAGACGGACTGGGCCTCATATTACAGTCATTTTACAGCTGTTGATTGATTATAAAGGGAAAAGGATAGTTTTCGAGGTATTTTAAGAGTGTGCTAAAGCCATCTGAAGTATTGTTTCATTGAAATAGCTTTTTATTTCGAAATGGCATCTAAGAATTTTTAGCGTGTTTTCTCACCTCTGACGTCACAATTCCAACATGGTCGGCGCGAAGCCAGGAGCTTTAATGTAATTTTTTTATAGCTATATTAAATTATTTTGTAATATTTTTAGGTGTGCGATACATTGAAGCAACAACAAAGCAGCTTGGCGGAAATCGAACATGGCGCCAAATTACCCGCATTGAAGCAACTGTTATTGGATTGTGGTATCGGACAACAGCAGCAGCAACAGCAGCAGACTCGCTCGAATTCCTCGGTCACCGCGAATCTCGCCGCGGAAAATGCTCAAGAACAGCAATTGGTCAGCCAACATCGCGCTCTGATCTTCTGCCAGTTGAAGGCGATGCTCGACATTGTGGAGAAGGATTTATTACGCATCCATCTGCCGACGGTGACGTATCTTCGTCTCGACGGTAGCGTACCGGCGGCGCAAAGGCACTCGGTCGTGGCGCGCTTTAACGCCGATCCATCGATAGATGTTCTCTTGCTGACCACCCAGGTCGGCGGTCTTGGATTGAACTTAACAGGAGCAGACACCGTCATCTTTGTGGAACACGATTGGAATCCGATGAAGGATCTCCAAGCGATGGACCGTGCGCATCGTATAGGTCAGAAGAAGGTGGTCAATGTGTATCGCTTGATCACCAGATCGACAGTGGAAGAGAAGATCATGGGATTGCAGAAGTTCAAGCTTCTCACCGCGAATACGATAATATCGACGGAGAACGCTTCTCTCGAGACCATGGCTACAGATCAGGTGAGTAAACGCGATGAGTCCCGCTCAATCCAAAAAGAACCTCATCGCACTAATCCTAATATGATATTGGATCCTGGTAAAATCAGTTGGTTTTCTCATATGTTATAGGGTCCAATTTTAATCGACCATCCTTTTTTTTTAAATATTTTTTAAAATATATAAATTGAAAAAATTTTTTTATTTTTGAATGTACAACAAAAGTTGTTTGATTTGAAAGGGGACAGAAGATGGCGCTACTGACTTTTTCTGAAGAGCACTTTTCAAAGTCATTTGAAGGTCATTTATGTTTTTTTTAAATGAAACTACAATTTTTTTATATAAATTGATTCCTTGCAATTTTTGGCATAAAGTAGAAGGGTAAGATAAAAATGAATAGTTTACGATATATATATATATATATATATATATATATATATATATATATTTGAAATAAAGTGCATAAAAACTATAAAATATCTCGTAAAATATTTATTTTTTAACGATTTTACCACAATACTTTCATGCATAAAATAATGAAAGGAATTTACTGGTGCAAAGAAAATACGTAATTGTATGTAAGAAAAAGTATGTAGCTATTAATTGCAAATTACATAATTTTTCTTATAAACAACTATGTGTCTTCTTTACACCAACTGATTCCTTTCATTATTTTATGCATGAAAGTATTGTGATAAGATCGTCGAAACATGAATATTTTATGAGATATTTTATAGTTTGTGTCATTAGTGTTCAATTTAAATATAAAATATCTCGTAAACTATTCATTTTTTGGCCATCTTATTATTATAATTTGTTATATAAAAAAATTATAATAGGTCTCATTAAAAAAAATGATCTTTAAATGACCTTGAAAAACGTCCTTCAGAAAAGTCAGTTTGTGTCATCTTCTGTCCCCCTTCAAATCAAACAACTTTTGTTTGAAACATGTTGTCAAAGCTAAATAATGGACAGTTTACTGTGTGTGACTTACAGTCAAACACGAACAATTTTGCGAGTATCGTTTGATTGTAGATCTCTCAATGACTGTCCATTATTTAGCTTTGAACCTATTACATCTTTTGTTCAGCACGTCGTAAGCTATAACGTATGAGAAAACTAGCTGATTTCACCGAGATTCAAATTTATAGAATTAGGGCAGGATTCTTTGTTCGAAGAAAAGACGATTATAATAATCGATCGTAATCAGTTGTTAGATTTATTCTCGTTGGATAACGGCAAAGAGAAGAGAACGAATCATCAAGAGGACGCTTTGTCAAAACTTCCTGGTCTACCGGGAATAAGCCGTTCCGTGTTGGATATCCTACCTGAACTCTGGGAGCAGCAACAATACGACGACGAATACGATCTCGACTCATTTTTATCAACTCTGAAGGCTGATAGCCAGTAAGCTTGTACCTCGATAAATCATTGAACGTAGATTATAACTCGGTAAGTTCTCTTCAAGTACCTCCATCTAGAAGTTGCCACACACAATATCGAGACATATTGTAGAAATTAGATCCTACTGCAAATTCTCTCGCTTAGGCGCAATCCGGAAGCTGTAGCGTATCTCAGTGGCCAAAAACGACCACTGAAATAATGTATGTATTTAAAAAATAATTTAGACGTCTGACTCTAAGGATTAATTATCATAGTTAATCCTTAATCTAATCCCGTCGCGTTACTGCATAAATGTTAACAATAAGGAAAATGACATACATCGTACCTAAACTCACAATCAGATAGCCGGTATGATAGCAGATAGAGATAGATTAAGATAAATCTTGTAAACACGTGTGTGTTTCTCGTTTAGTTATAATAATTTATAAAAATGCCGATACAATTATTACAATTCCGTATTTGTACCAAATAACGCCACGGTGCATAATTATTTATAATGTATACTAGTCTCTCTCCTTTTTCTCTCTCTCTCTCTCTCTCTCTCTCTCTCTCTCTCTCTTTCTCTCTCTCTTTCTCTTTCTCTCTTTCTCTTTCTCTCTCTTTCTCTCTCTTTCTCTATAACTATTATGGCGAGTTAGTAAAACGACAATTTTCAGTTGCCTAACCTGAAAACATTCGCTATCTACGTGCATTCTCGCATATTTCCGTCGATGAAAATATCGAATTATTCTCTTTACATTAGTAGCGGCATTCCGTCAACGAGATTCGCATCATTCGCTAAAAGAAATTTCGCGCGCAGAATAATCCTAATAGCAAGTTGAAGAGCTACCCTAACTTTCGATTGAAAGTAGGGAATTGCATCAATGTGACCAGTTTAACAAATCGTCACACTATAATAGAAAACAGTTCTACGGATTATCCTTCAGTGCCACACATATGACTTGACGATGACGCTTGACAAAATTCACAATTTTGATTTATACCCTGAGACCATATTACCAGCCGCGAATATATTATGCGGATCCAAATGCGCCTTAGTCGCTCGATAAAGGGAGACGCCGGCATCGCCGACGGCCTCGGGATAAAAGGACGCCCGTATCTTGCCGACTCCGTGATGATGCGAGAGGGATCCACCGCTGGCGAGTATCTCCTCGCGTGCCGCGTGCTCGAGGGCCTCGTAGGTCTCGACGGGATTCTCCAGACCCACGTAACTGATCGCCATGTAAAAATATATACAGCAACCCGCGTCGTACGTCTGCGTGACGCGACAGGAAATGAAGTATCTGCGTACGCCGCGCGCGTGACAGTCCCTGACGATTCGGGACTTGATGTTTCTGCACAAGGGTGACGCCCGGTTCCAGGAAACGGAGGTCTCGAACGATTCGGCCAACACGTTAAACTCGAGTCCGAGATCCCGGATGTACGCTATCACAAACGTCAACGTGTAACCGCGTTCGCCGTTCGCCTCGCCCGCCGGAATGCCCCCGTACTTGTCAGCTATCTTGTAGATTTTCCGTTCCTGGGCGGCGACGTCCGCCGCAGCGTCGTCTTCCATCAGCAACGTCGCCACGCATATCTGATCCCATCGGAAACCCTTTATTCTGGTGATGTAAAGTTGTTTTAATCCTTGCAGTATCAGGCCGCCCCAACCGGCCTGCGGGCGTAGAGTCTGTCCCATTTGAAATTGTTCGTTGTCCATTAGGCGTATACTGGCGGGCTGACATCGTTCCTTCGCGATCTATATGCATATTCATTAGAGCGATTATATAGGATGAATTATTTTAATAACTTACTCTAAGGCCGGTATTCATAGTCGGTTCTTATATTTAAAGGGCAGTCTACAATGCCAGTAAGCAGTATGAAATGGGATTTGCCGATTTCGTTACTCCCGGTCTTTACATCCACTAAAAACAGTATACTCTCTATTCCTACAGCCTTGTTATTGCCATTGTATACTGTTTTTAGTGGATATAAAGACCGGGAGTAACAAAATCGGCAAATCCCATTTCATAGGCCGGTATTCATAGTCCGTTCTTATTTCAAGACCCTCTTAAGTAATGTCTTAAAATGCAAATACGGCTCTGTGATTGGTTAATCACATCTTAAGATTGTACTTAAGACATTCTTAAATATAAGAACCAACTATGAATACCGGCCATACTGCTTACTCTATACTGCTTACTGCCATTATAAACTGCCCTTAAGACTGTCTTAAATACAATCTTAAGATGTGATTAACCAATCACAGAGCCGTATTTGCATCTTAAGACAAGACATTACTTAAGACGGTCTTGAAATAAGAACGGACTCTGAATACTGGCCTAAAAGTATTTTTTTTCCATTTTATAAAGAAAAAAGATTCACATAAAAATGATTTGACTTTAAGAGTCCTGGGTCCTCGCCGTGGCCATGTTAGATTGTGACGTCAGAGGCGAGAAAGCACGCTGAAAATTCTTAGATGCCATTTCTAAATGAAAAAATATTTCGATGAAACACTTCTTCCGTAAAATGATCGTGATATCAGACTTTGTCATGCGAAATAACTGCGCATGTGCAAAGACTAGACGAACTGGGCCTCATATTACAGTCATTTTACAGATGTTGATTGATTATAAAAGGAAAAGGATCGAGTTTCGAGGTATTTTAAGAGTGTGCTAAAGCCATCTCTAACCTTTTTATTTCAAAATGGCATCAAGAATTTTTAGTGTGTTTTCTCGCCTCTGACGTCACAATTCCAACATAGTCGGTGAAGAGCCAGAAACCTTAAGGGGGATCTATACAATGTTTCCCCTCTTTTAAAAAAAAAACAAGACAGTTTTATCAATTTTTTTTACAGATGGTACCACTTTCGAGAAATTTACTAATTATCATTTTTTTTATATAAAAATCATTTTTTTGTTTTAAAAACTATAGGTATCGTCGAGCCAAATCCAATATTCATCATATTAGTTAAGAATTTTCTTTGTTTTTTTTGTACGATTTACGATTTAATTTTCTAATTTTGGAATATTAGTGTTCCGTATAATGACTTTCTGCTCAAATTAAATTTTATTTGGTTTTTTTTTTTGGTAGTGATATTCAATATAGTTATTGCATAATACTACTAAATCACTTTAATGTCAAAATGGATTACTCATCGCAAATAAAGTGCTTTTTTGTGAAACAGAAAAAAAACGTCATATCTGTTTCATATCTATTTCTCGATATGCTCTAGATATTAATATTAATATACAAAATAAAAAAATTGTGCAACTCATCGAAAAATCAAGGAAATCCTTAACTAATACATATAGTTGAATTTCTCGAAAATGGCGCCACCTATAAACAAATTGCTATCACTGTCCTGTGTCTTCTGTAGTCAAATAACTTTTGTGCGAAACATTTTTTTGTAAAAGGCATAGGAAAATAAATATTTAGTATGAGACATTGAAATGGCCCATCCTATATATTCTTCTGTTTGACATTTTCTCTACTTGCGACAGAGAGAGAGAGATCGTGCTCTCCTTTTATTACCTAAACCCGGACGTGCGCAATACACGGAGCTGTTTTTTTCTTTTTCACTGCCATCACGAGTATTTGTATTAGGCAAGTGTTAGGTAAAGAAAGCACGATGGGGCCTTCGTCATCGTCGGTTAATGGGAAAGTCAACATGTACGTATGTATATGAAAGAAAAATAAAATACGCACCTCTCGTAACGCTAGAACGCCGTTATGAAAATTCGGGAACACAATACTGCCGTATTTCACCACTCGCGGTAACGGCCTTATTTTCAACACGACCTCCGTAACGACACCTAGGGTACCCTCGCTGCCGAGGATCATGTGATCGAAGTCCGGGCCGCAGGATGCCCGCGGCACCAGACTACCCTTCTCCAAGGTGATAACGGGATCCTCCGTTCTACCGGTGACCATTCGTATTCGCACCACTAGATCCTCGATATTGCCATACGTGTTTTTCTTCATGCCGCTCGCCCTAGTTGCCACCCATCCGCCTAAACTGTTCATGAGACGAGTTATTTTTTTTTATCTCTTTTCTTCCTCGCACACATTTTTTTTCACATTACAAAAAACATTTTTAAGACTCCTGGCTCTTCGCCGACCATGTTGGAATTGTGACGTCAGAGGCGGGAAAACGCACGCTAAAAATTCTTAGATTTCGAAATAAAAAGATAATTCGAAGTACTTCAGATAGCTTTAGTACACTCTTCAAAATATCGCGAAAACTATCTTTTTCCCTTTATAATCAATCGACAGTTGTAAAATGACTGTAATGTGAGGCCCAATCCGTCTAGTCTTATTTACACATGCGTATTAGTAATTCATGACAAAGTCTGATATCACGATTTTTTTACGATTGTTCATCGATTATTAAGGAAAAAGAATAGTTTTCGAGGTATTTTAAAAGTGTGCTAAAACCATCTAAAAATAGTGTTTCATCGAAATATCTTTTCATTTAAAAATGACATCTAAGAATTTTCAGCGTGTGCTTTCTCGCCTCTGATGTCACAATCTAACATTGCCGCGGCGAGGACCCAGAAGCCTTAACTATATTCTGTCTGTCTTTCGGGGTTAACATTTCAGATGCATGCAGCGTATGCAAATCATTGAGATACGTTTTTGTTAAGGTATGGAATCTGTATTGGAGACTTTTTTTATGGAAAAAATGAATGTAACAATTGTCTTTTATCTGTTGCGCATTTAAAGTAGCCCATCGCTCTCACTCTCCGGGCTACAATATTGAATTCCAAAAGAAGATTACTTACAAAGAGTATGTCTCGTGTCATTGTCATGTTTACCAATTATTGTGTGTTTATATACATATTAATGTTTTATATATAATTGCGTTTGTGAAATTTACACATACTATACACATACTAACATTATTGAACAACACGCTGCAAGATGTTAATTGACATTGTTCATTATTCATGTTAACTTTAAGCTTTTTTTTTTTAATTATCGTATCGACTTTATGGCTAAATGTGTGTGTTTTGTATTGCATTTTCTCAAAATGATTATTATCACCCACCTTTATTATATAATCTGTATCTTACTAAATAAAATTAATTTTGAATTTTATTTTACAGCAAAATGTACAAATTGTTATTGGAAAATTACTGCAAATTCTAACTGAATTCATATCGAGTAGAAATTGTTACAGTATTGATACTAATTTGTAACGATGGGATTAAGTATCTTACAAGTAGGTTCGAATTTATTTGTATAGTTTTGAACTCTATGATTACTCCGAAAAAAATAGAACTTTCAAAGAGACTCGAATAAGTACTCTCTATAAGTATCTCGAAAAATAAAAGCAATACTTTCAAGTATTCGAACCTGAATCAAGTATATTCGAATCTTTTGTGATTACTTATGAGAAATTGTAATTTTAGAGTTTGAATATTACTTGTAAAAAATTCGATTCTTTAGAAAGTATTTATAAGTATTTATTATATTGTATTTTTTATATGATAGAAAATACTTATAAGTATTTATTATATTTTTTACGATAGAAAGTATTATAAGTATTTATTATATTTTTTACAATAGGAAGTACTTATAAGTACTAAAACTAAAGTACTTAAGTACTTTCTACTACTATTACTATATAGTAATAAGTACTTATAAGTACTATCTCGAAGTAATAAGTACTTAAGTATTGTTTCCTTGTAGTACTCAATCTAAAATTTGAATATAATTGTCCTAGATTCGATTATTTCGCAAGTACAATTAATGAACTATTATTTTTTATGAGTATTATTCGAATCCTAGAAAATGAAACTTGATTATTGGATTCGACTCGGATTTTTAAGTATATATTACTTCAACTTGATTCCATCCTCATTTGACAGAAAAAGATCTTTTAAGTACACGTATCATAAAGAAACAACCGAATTTTCTTTCATCAAACCATTTCGCGCATCATCAATATACGCGATATATCGGGTGTTCAAAATAAAGTGTTACAAATTTTTATCTCCAAAAATATTGTTTCTAGAAAAAAATGTTTCAAATAAAAGTTGCAGTATTTCAAGGGGGAGATAAGTTGATGTTATAGAAATGTTTGTAGGAGACGGTTTTTAAGGTTATTTTAAGGTCATTTTGAGTTTTTTAAATGGAATTACTGTAAATATTTTATGCAAATAGATTCGTTGTAACATTCTGCATAAAAAATTATAAGGATAAGATAGTCAAAAATCGAACGAGTCACGAGATATTTTACATCTTAACATCTGACATATTTTGACATAAAATACAAAATATCTTGTAAATTATTCAGTTTTCTATAATCTTACCTTAATATTTTCATGCATAGAAAATCGAGACCAATCAATTGGTGTAAAGAAAACGCATAATTATTTTTAAAAAAATATGTTGCAAATTAGATATTTTTCTTAAAAACAACTGTGTTTACTTTACACCAATCGATTCCTTTCATTATTTTGTACATAAAAGTATTAAGATAAGTTTATTGAAAACTAAATAATTTACGAGATATTTTGTATTTTATATCAAAATATGTCAGATTAAGATGTAAATATCTCGTGAACCATTCAATTTTTGACTATCTTACCCTTATAATTTTTTATGCAGAATGTTACAAGAAATCTATTTACATAAAATATTTAGGGTAATTCCATTTTAAAAAATCAAGTTGATTTTAAAATGACGTTGCAAACCGTCTCCTACAAACATTTCTATAACATTAACTTATTTTCCCCTTAAAATACTGCAACTTTTATTTGAAATATTTTTTCTAGAAACAATATTTTTGGAGATAAAAATTTGTTTTATTTTGAACACCCGGTATATAGTGTCCATAAAGTCTGTTCCCTATATTTTGGAAACGGTTCAAAATTATGAAAAACCGCGAAATACGTGTTTGATCATTTCGAGGGGCTACTCTTTTAAAGGTATTGTGGGAATTGCCCCCCCCCCCCCCAAGACGGTGCTCTAGGAGAACCTTCAACTCAAAAATTTCAAATGGAACCTCCTATATTGTACTATATCGTTTGAAAGGGTATTGAAAAAATTTTGGCATAAACCGAAAATTGATAAGTTGATCCGTTCAGGAGATCTTTAATAAAGGTCAAAGTTCGAAAAAGATCAATTTCAAAAAATCGTTATTGCCATTTGGAAAATCCTAAAGAAACGTTCGAGGTGTGAAAATGTTCGTCTTTTTAAGTCCTTTCCATAAAAAATTCAGATTTGAGGTTTTTTTCTGTTTGAAAAGAAATTCAAACAACTTGTTAAAACATGTAAACATGTATTTATCCAAATTAACAAAATATTTCTAACATTTGATAGCATTTCGGGAATCACTGAAGCGCAAACAACACATATTCTTTGCTTCATATTTTCTTTCGTCATTAGTGGTTTAAACATAACTTTGTTTTTCACATATCCCCCAAAAATCTAATGATGACAGATAACTTCCGAAATGCTATTAAATGTTAGGAATATTTTGTTAATTTGGATAAATACATGTTTACAAGTCCATGATGATCATTTTGTGTGTGTGTGTGTGTGTGTGTGTGTGTCATTTGATATAAAAATTATAATTAAAGAAGATTGCTAGACCATGTACCTGGAGAATTCATAAGAATCGGGCTCGTGGCCGCACGTGAATCCTTGAGAACGAAGTATTCGCTCCAGATCCTGGCCGATGATGCCCGATTCGCAGCATATTAACAAATTATCCCTGTCTATCCATAATATCCGATTCATCTGCGACATGTCTAATGAAATTATCGTTCGGCGTTCATCCGGGGGACAGCAAGCCGCGCGGCTGACGCTAGTTCCACCACCGAAAGGTATACAGACGGCCCCGTAACGCACGCACATGTTGACAATCTTGACAACGTCATCGTGACACTCTGCAAACATGAATATTGATGGAGAACATTTTGCATAGAGCGCAAACATTTTCTTGTAACGGAAAAAAGCGAAAATGCGTTTTTTTCGCTTTATTGATTACGGAAGATATACGAGATAAAATAAATAGACAATAACAAAATAATTTCTTTTTTTTTATACAGACTGGGCCACGTAGTGTTTTTGTACAGACTGGTACCACAAGTTGTTTTTTTCTAATTGGTCATTAAGGTTAGAAACAAATTTGGTGAACGATTTTTTTAGATTTTTTCTGAGGCAAGTGGATTAGAAGGTAAATAATGTTGTCGAACTCTTTAGGAGAGCATTTGTTTAAATGGAATTATATATTTTTCCTTTATAAAAATTAATCCTTATTTTGTGTATAAAAGTTCTAAGGTAAGATATAAACAACACTCAAAAAAATTTCTAGATGTCGCAACAAAAATTATCGCTATTTTTTGTATCTGATAGAATATAGATCCCAGCAATACAGAATATAACTATTATATAATCTAGAAGTAACATGCAATATAACACGAGTTATACATTATTAATATTTATGTTACATAATTTTTTTTTGTAATTGCAATATAATTGTGTTTTAAAACGATTATATTTCTTTGTTATTTACTGGTTATAACAGTATAACAGCAATATAACTGAAATATTACACGTTATACATATAACAAATGCTACATTAGCATTACTTTAATATTACATAACATATGTAATATTTTATGAGAAATGTTACAGCAATATTTCAAAAATAACAATATTCAGTAATCATTAGTTTTTTCATTTACCGCTATGCGACGCGCGATGATCTAGCTATCTCGTATTTAAATTTCAGTCATGAGAATTATATAAAGCTTACAAAAAATGACTATTAAGATTAAAAAGATGTCATAATTAATTTTTGTCAGTTTAATTTTTCTGATATATCCCAATAGAGAATTCAGATATTGAACTGATCGAAAACTTAGAAAGCGAACAAATAAATGTCCGAATGAGAGAAAATCGCTCATAATATTATAATATTTAAGCTGTAAAGTTTACTATTTTTATATAAATAAAATTTTTAATTTTTAATAAAAATTTTATAAAACAATTTTTTTGAAAATATTATAAAAGAATTTTATAAAATAAATTATTTAAATTTTATTATTTTTATATTTAATTACATTGAACTAATTGTAAGTACTTTTGTCATATACGCATATACATACATATTTGTATATGCGCCTAACCTTCATATTTGCATGTATAACATGTATATAACAATTTTATAACTTATACCGCGCTATATTTATGTTATATCACTGCAATTTTGTATAAATGGGAAATTACAACTAATTTTTATACATGTTATGTAAGTATTATATAATTTTTAAGAAAATTATATAACATGTTATTTACGTGTTACATTAATGTTATATAGCTGTAATATATATGAGTAGGAAATTACTACTAACGTGTATATAACCTTGTACATTCGTGTTATATTGAAGTATGTGAAGTTAGTCCCCATTTTCTAAATTTTGAAAAAATTATTAGAGTTCTGGCTGCCCCCTCAAGAGTTCTAGAGTTCTCTATCGATTTTAGAAATAGTTCCGTCGTTTAAAGCATCGAAAATATCACTTGAAGTTATGGGGGGCTAACTTCACATTTTTTCGCAACTTTAAAGCCGTATAACTTTTTTATTATTAACTTTAGCACTATGGTTGATTAAGGATAATTGATAGAACTCTTTGGGGGGCTATCAGAACTCTCAATTAAATTGCCGGTTGTCAACAAAAATTTTCTAAGTTCGATAGGGGTGAATTTTTTTTTCGGAAATCGGCAGTTCTGTTGACAGTTCTGGCAGCCCCCCGAATAGTTCTGAAGAAAACTATTAGCATTCGAAGCTCTACGGTGCGAAATAAATTTTTAGGGGACTTTGAAAATTTTCGAATCCGCGACTTTGATCGACGAGAACTTTTCTATTTCGCATCGTAGAGCTTCGAATGCTAATAGTTTTCTTCAGAACTATTCGGGAGGCCACCAGAACTCTGAACAGAACTGCCGATTTCCGAAAAAAAAATTCACCCCTATCGAACTTAGAAAATTTTTGTTGACAACCGGCAATTTAATTGAGAGTTCTGATAGCCCCCCAAAGAGTTCTATCAATTATCCTTAATCAACTATAGTGCTAAAGTTAATAATAAAAAAGTTATACGGCTTTAAAGTTGCGAAAAATGTGAAGTTAGCCCCCCATAACTTCAAGTGATATTTTCGATGCTTTAAACGACGGAACTATTTCTAAAATCGATAGAGAACTCTAGAACTCTTGAGGGGGCAGCCAGAACTCTAATAATTTTTTCAAAATTTAGAAAATGGGGGGCTAACTTCACATACTCGTTATATTGCGTGTTACATTTCGTTTTATTATGACAATATAACAGTTATATACTCGTGTTTGCTGGGGAATATCGTTTGTCACAGATAGAATTACCGTTTGTCATAGATAGAATTTTTTAATTCTGTCTCTGTCATTTAGATTGATTACGTGCAAAATATATACGATATTACAATATTTGCTAATTGTTTATCTACCTCAGTTAATTTTTCGCACCTAAAAAATTTTTGCTATAGTTGCAAAATTATTTTAAAATGACACAAAATAGAAACAAGATATTTTTATATATATTGATATATAAATATATACGTGACAAAAATATATTCTAAAAATATAAAACGCACATTTCGTCAAATATTCATATTTTCGGAAAATCTTAATACTTTAAAAAAAGGTGTAATCCTATACAAAAAGACAAGCCAAACCATTTATAAATTAAAGATTGGTTTTATCTTTAACAAGATACATAAATGTTTCGACTTACATTGATTAGGTCTAAATTAATTTAAGAAATACGCCTTTAATATATTGTAAAGCCTTTTTTTAGATATTCTGTACATTGAGAAATGTAAGAAAAGGAATCACGTAAAGTAGTTAGGTCAACTGTTCAACCTTGTGCAAATAAGCCGAAGTTTATATTGATTATTCTTATTACAGCTTACATGTCGAGTATAATATTGATTTATTTCTGTGGAGAATTCTCATGCATTTAATTTTAACGATGTATTTTTAACATTTAACGCCTTAATATCGCGGTATAAAATCAAATTGTGACACATCGACGGTGATTTAAGTTAGAATTTTCATTATCTATAACAAAAAAATCCCTGAAAAATAAATAATATAAAATTGTTTGGTTCCAATTAATTATTGGTAATATATAAATTACATTGAGAGGTTAAACTTTCATCGATAAAAGTTCATATAAACACGGGCAGTCAAAACACAATTAATAAAACATTAATCTGAATAATTTAAATTTTAAACAAAAATAAATTAATTACGACGAGGAAGGAAGTTCTCAAAAAATCGTATTGATAAATCTTGAATTAAAACAGCAGAAAAGAGCTATTAATAAATTTAAAATTAAAAACATTAAAATTAAACATTTTTAAAATTAAAAAGACTAAATAAAATGGATTTATATTTTATTATTTTTTTTTGTAAGTATTAATAAAATAGAAATATATATATATAGAAATTATGTACATCTTTAATTAAAACTGACAAAGGATTGCTAGTAGCACTATGCAGTTGCATCAATAATAATTAAATAGGCGGAGTAGTGTTTCCGCTGATTGCAGACTTACAAAAGAAAATTCCGCATACGAAAGGTAAAGCAAAAAATCTGCATCTCTAAAATAACGATTGAAATATCCTGTGTGTGGTTCGTATCTTTATTTTATTTATTAGCACGAGAAAAATTCGCACTTTAAAATGTACAAATTTATTTTCCAGAAAGATTACTCTTTAGATATTTAAAGAGAATATATTTTAACAAAAGATATTAAAAATATATTAAATAATAGACCTCGTCGATAGATCAATTTCTTAAAAAGTCAATTATATAGGGTGAGACGTCTCATTTAAATTGAGATATTCAAATATATAAAGAATAAAGCAAAAGAGAAAAATGTTTGAGACAAAAATTGTAGGGTTTTTGAGAGGGACCCTCAAATCATAATATTGTGACCTAGAATTGTCTTTTATGTCGAATAATACGAAGAATAAAGTTATATAAAAAAATTAGGGTTATTTTATTTTAACAAACTAAGTTGACCTTCAAATGACCTTGAAAATATCATGACCTAGAATTGCCTTTTTGCCGAATATTGCGAAGAATCGACTTAAGTAAAAAAAAATTAGGGTTATTTATAAAAAAAACTAGGTTGACCTTCAAATGACCTTGAGAAACGCCACTCAAGGGCGAACATTAACACGCTCGATATTATACATATATAATTCCATCTATTTTTTTCTTTAAATTTTGCATGATGGCGATTGAAAGATATATGAACACTTACTCGGCCACACAACGATATCCGGTATCCTCTCGAAGGAGCCGTGCTTCAAAAGATAAACCTCTCGCAACGTATGACCGTGAGCACGAAACAGACGATCGACGCCGTCGGTCGAGTGATCGATCCCCAGCTCCTCGATCGCATTCAATAATTCCGTCGAGAGTATCGGTTCTGGAAAGTGCGTCGGTAAATTTTGAGGATCGCGCTTCATCTCCCATGTTATATCGAAGGTCTTTTCGCACCACTTTGTAAAGTATGGCAATTCCAAGTTTCCAATGGGATATCTGGTAATATGATATTTATACATTTATATATAATGTAATATATAATATATTAAATTTTAATTTTACATATATATGTATGTATATGATATATGTATACAATATGGAAAGAAAATAGAAAGAGAGAGAGAAAAGCATATTTTTAGTTTTAAACTTCTCTCTAATTTTAAACTAACTTATTAGCACTCTCATTATTAAATATCAATTATAGATTAATCGTATTAATTAGATGCTTAATTAATTCCTAACTGATTGCTCTGGTTCCGAATTTATACTTCTATACTCTTTAAAAGGAAATAAATACAATCTCATCTATATTCTTCGAGCTAGTCAGAGAATAAGAGATGTTTGGATAATCGATTTTTCCAAATAATTAAACGACAATGTTCTGTTTGAAAATACTATGTCGTTCGGATAAAGTCGAACACTTGGTTAAACGGATATTTGGATAACAAAGATAATTTTACTATATTTAAAGTTAATGAGGCTACTAGGCTAGCAATTAAACAATTTTATCTTGCATAGGGGGAGAGGGAAGACTTCGAGATTAATTTTTAATATTTTAATACGTCTCACAAATTATACATCATTATTCTTGTTTTGCTTTCTTCATTCGATTATATCTTGATATGACTTTAAGCAACTTTACGCGAGGCGCTAGCCATCTGAGTTAATGTCAACAAACAGAAATGAAAGAAACTCCTTATTTCACGTAAATTGTTATCATATGTGTACAAAGAAAAATATGTAGTAGAAAAAAAACGTACATAAATATCTATATAGTTGTACACAATTGTTAAATCAAGAGTAATGAGTTTACAATAATTACAAAA
The DNA here is from genome assembly GCF_030444845.1 of Prenolepis imparis. Lineage (NCBI taxonomy): Eukaryota > Metazoa > Arthropoda > Insecta > Hymenoptera > Formicidae > Prenolepis > Prenolepis imparis. The sequence continues at coordinate 4,227,562 of NW_028141168.1, forward strand.
ACCACAAGAGCATTTTCTTGCTTTGTCAACTGTTCGAACTGCACGTTATATTAGTGCAACAGCTGTAAATTAAATCATTATTATACACACAATACATTACATAATTCTAGCTCGAGATACAATTCAAGGTACTCATATATGTATACATCTTACACACGAACCCAAGCTATGTAACTTTGATAATGAGAAGATACAAACAAGATTCTTATCGTTCCCATTACTAAACATTTATCGTATCATATCACCGTACTAAAAAAAAATCTGTGCATTAGTTGACTATTTTTGATTTTCTATGAGCAATTCTTCATTTTAAAAAATTTTCTTTTCAAGTCTTATTTAAGATCGTTATCATTAGGAGAAAAAGCTCCAAATAAAAAATACAAAATGGCATATCTCACATGTGAAAACTCGCATTTACATATACAAGTTGTCTCATTATAATATCTTTCCACATAATTATTTCTCAACCTATTCGTTGTTCGAAAAAATGTTTCAAATAGAACTTACTCCGTTTCAAGGAAAACATATATCTTATTATGAATCGAGATTTCAAGGTGATCTTTTGTTTTTTTAAATGGAAAAATACGTTTTCATTTAGCTAGCCTATTTCTAGATGAATTTAGTTAACCTTTAAAAATTATTCAAGCTCATTTATCATATCGTTTAAATTTTCTTTTCAGTAAACGGCTACAATATTTTCCTCGCCATAGAAATTTGTTGGAAATTTCAGAGGTATCTCCATCTAGACAAGACTTGTGTCCATAATAGTATATGTCTCTCTCGAAACAGAGTAAATTCTATTGAAATATGATATTTTTTTCGAACAACGAATAATTAGGAAATAAATGCGTGGAAAGATTATATAATATATACTGAGAGACAGTGCGATCTTATGGAAATTTAAACTTCTGACAACTCTTCGATATTTCGATTATTAGAGGATTAAAATTATGTGGAAGGATAACCATTAACACATTACATTTTTTTCAGCCTGAAAAAAGTTCTCAAACAATTCGATGGTGATACTCGACGTCAAACGTTTCATTCGATACGAAGTGCAAATAAAAAGTGCATATGCACTTATGCGGGGAACATCGATGGCGACATGCTTACCAGTAACTGGACAAACATTAGCTAGGAAAACGTGTGTGACGAAACCGAGAGAGACAATATACGCAGAGGATTACAACGTTTCAAGCTACTTATGTACTTATCATACTAAAATCTGTCAACGCTGCTGACATCATGTTCTGTTTATTCAAATCTTCAATTATTCTTTTTGAATAATTGGATATATCATAGAATATGTATATGAAGTGAGATATCTTATTATTAAACGAATAAATGCGAAAAAAGCGAATATATTGAGTGATCTTAATTAAAAGCAGACTTAATAAAGCGGAATTTATTTCCTGTATGAATAATCGATATGAAATGATAGATGATAATATCAAAATATATAATAGAGTTTAGAAAAATAATGTTTACATTTTCACCCGTGCGTATATTCTTTATGATTATTATATGCTTTTTATTTGTAAATAATTGTTTATAATTTTGCGCAAGAATTATTAAACATGTCTCATTTCCAGAATTTTATATTTAATAATTTAATTTATCATTATATTTAATGATAAATATCACTCTCTCTCTCTCTCTCTCTCTTCCTCTCTTTTTTTCTTTTATATCTATAATTATTATACATATATATAATTCACAATTTAATTGTTCTCTCTTAATTTTGCTAATTTTTGTACGTTTTAACTCACAATATAATTTGTCTCTCTGTTTTACATATTAAGATAACTAGTTTATATAAACTCAAACTATAGAAAAAATTTCAAAAAAATTATATATTATAATGCAAGTAGTATTTATACAATCTGTATCTGTAAATATAACTACAAATTTTTAACCCTTTGATAAAACACAATAAACATTTTTCCTATATACATATATAGATATTTAATTAGATTCTACTATATATAATCTAATTTAACAGCTAAAAGAGTATGTATTTTAATATTAAAATTAAATATTAAAATACTATATTAAAATTTTATTTTTTTTTCCTTTAAATCTGTAACACTTAACACATTGCCTTTGAACATTCGTTTTATCCGCGCTTAATAGTAGTCACACGCTAATACAAGGAAACTTTGCAAACTCAAAAATTCTGATTTTAATGAACTTTTACATACATGTAGAGGGAATAAATAGATAAATTTAAAAATTTTTAATTGCTTAAAAACGATTCTAAAGGGTAAAACTACTCTTTATAATAGGATATTTCAGAGAAAGTGGCCAAACTTTAAGAGCATATTCTACTCATCATAAGGATGAAAAAAATTCAAAGAATAAAGAATAAAGGAAGGAGCATTTGCCCGAAAAAGTGAAGCTAGAACCGCACAAACTATGACGTCATAACTGTATGTATTGCACTCGCTTCACGTACTATTTTACACACATCATTAACATTCTTATATTCGTGAGATGACATGAAGTCCGCTATCACGAACAAAGTATGACGTAGTCGGCATCACCCTCCGCTCCCAAAAATGCTCCTTTACTTTTTATTCAATGAAAAAATCATATAAATCATATAAATTAATAATATTTTGAAAAAACAATTATTGAAACAAATTTTTTTATAAATCGTTTAAAACAAAATTATTTTCTCAAAATTTTGGGCCGCAACTAAAAATGCCTAAATTCACCTATTTATTCTTCCTAACTTCCTACATATGTGTAAAATTTCATCAAAATCAGAATTTTCGAGTTTGCAAGGTTTCGTCTTGTATATATACAAGATGTTTCTAAATAAGTGCGAAAAAGTTCAGGAGATGATTGTCAAAAATTAAAGAGGGTTTTTCATATAAACATATATTCCTATATCCCTGCCTAAGAAGTTACACACTTCTTCAAAAGGGTGGGTAAAAATTAGGTTTTTATATTTTTGAAAACTATTGATTTTACGATAAAAATAAAAGAAATAAAGAAGTTTCTAAAGGAATCAAGCTTTCTAACGCATATTTTTGAATGATCACATTCCGGTTAAAAAGTAAATAATCCAATAAAATCCAATAAAAAATTGAATAGGGGTTGTTAGTTTCATCTCCTTATAATCAGTGATGGATAAGATATATACATTTAAAATAAATCTCGATACAGATACAGATACATGTGAAAAAATGTATCTAGATACAGATACTCAGATACTTTAAAAATATTTCAGATACATATCAGATACTTTTAAATTTTTTTTTTTATAATAATGATAAATATGTATAAAATATACTGAATAAATCTTTTATTTATTAATGTTTTTTGTTTACGACTTTATTCATTAATCTTAACACATCAAAAATGCCTCAAAGATATCGTTAAACTATTTCTTCCGTGATACTAAAATTTGATCACCAATGCTAAATAATCGCTCAACCGGTGTTGATGACGATATATAATTGTGTTAAACTTTAAACTAAAAAAACAAATGTTTCATATGAGGAAAACGTGCGATATATTGATGTAATATCTTTTTGCTTGTCTAGCAAATAGAGAATGCCGATAGCACTGTCAATTGTTTGTTACGTGATCTTGATCTTTTAAAAATTTAAAGAATTGGTCAATTCAAAGAAGTATGTGAAAATGTATCTAAAAATCTGTCAAAAGTATCTGAAAAAAGCAATTCAGATACTATATGTTATATGTTTTGTACCTAGATACAGATACAGATACACTTCAATTCGAATATACCTCAGATACAGGCTCAGATACACAAAATGTATTATATCTAGATACATGTATTAGATACTACTCAACACTGCTTATAACAATACGGAAAGATTTAAAAAATATTAATAAATATCCTTTTTACACTAGTGAAAAATGTCCATCAAATTTCATTTAAAAAGTTTTTAATTGTTCAAAAAAAATTTGAAAAAAAAATTAAAAACCTAATTTTTACCTCCCCCTTTAGAGGAGTGTAATTCTTTAGGGAGGGATATAGAGAGAAAAATATAATCCTTCTTATAATTTTCGACAAAGAATCATTTCCTAAAGTTTTTCGCACTTATTTAGAAACACTCTGTATATGTATATGTATGTACATACATAAAAATTCCATGAAACTCACCTGTCACCGGTGAACTCTATCAGGAGCTTGTTGTTCACGTGGAATCCGGAATCCTTGTAACCCCATCCGTTCCATTTCAGCAACTGCTGCCTTAAAATATCAACGAAGAGCGACAAACGATAACGTAAGAGTCCGTGAATAAGATATGTGATCCGTCAACGAAAGCCGAATATAATTATAGTACCCGCACACGAGTCTCGAAATATTTCGAATCACCGGCGCAAACACACGTGCCTCATACGTTTCGTCACGTGACCGTCCATTTCGTCTAATCGTCTAATCGGTCGAGGGCTATCTCTCTTCGGAAAAAGCGAAATACGCGAATTTTTTGAAATTTTTTGCATTTTTCCCTAGAAAGAACGAATATTATCCAAATACTTATCCAATAATTATTATCGAATATTACGAGGCGATCGGGAAGATAATGTAGTAGTCGATGATGTAGGATGACACATATGTATAATAGGACGGAAGATATATAAGACACTTTAGATAAGGGGAGTATATCTTTTATCGATCAACGTTATGATGAGATCGTGCAAGAGTGTCGTTCGTGATGCGGGGGAGAGAGTCATAACAATAAAACTCATTGTCAGATAATTCTCACTTGTGACGTCATATAACTCAGTTGAATGCACGTTCTTTTTTGATGCTGGGAAAATGAGATTTAACTATGAGTTTTTACTCACGATCGAAACCGTGTGCTTTAGTGAATCTAATAGACTCACATTATTTTAATATATATTTAAGTGATAAACAGTAAAAATTGAAACAATAAAAGAAGTCATATTATCTTTAGCGTTTTTTAGTTAAAAACCAAACCACTTACGATACAATTTACAGTGCTAGATTTAAGGTTATTGAGAATATTTTCTTACTTCGTTCTTTTTGCTCACTGAAAAATTGATGTCTTATCTGAATATATAAAAATATTCATACTTGAATGTAAATAAAAAGCAACTAATAAGTTTTAATAACTTTTATACACACACAAAAAGATATACGCGAAGAGGTGTGGCCGACCGCGATTAAACGCACGCGTAAGTACGTGTATTAATGTCGCGCATGTTGCACCGAGTGCACAATTCACATGTATATACACATATATATATAATATGTGTATATATAGAGAGAAAAAGACAGAACTTATCTCTGTTCTTCTCGATTCGTCTCGCGGACGAAAATCGCCCAATCGTGGCGAGACTGACTGACCTGATTTTTGGCACCGCGCTCTCGAATTCGATCGGCTCATTCGCCGATTCCGCGAACTTCTGCTTCCTCTGATCGGACATGCTTCTTCTCTCGGGCGCGATGAGGGATGTAATATACCGAAAATATGGTACGCGGGAACGAGGCACGTTCCTGGAACGCGCGACGACGGCTTCGCGTCCACTATTGACACGCGCACCGGCAAACCAAATTTAAATCGATACAGCCTCCGCCCGACCACCCGTCCACGCGCGCCAATCCGCGCGCGTCTCGCCGACCAGCCAATCGCGCGGGCTACCGCTGGTGACGTATGCCATGGATTTGTTCGTACACGAGAGTGGACGCGCGTGCTTCTCCTTAGCATTGAGATATACAGGGTGTATCAAAACTGGCGGAACCTGGTATCATTTGGAGACGATTTTTCCTCGAGGCACCAATATAATTTTCGAGTTATAAGCGGTTGAAAATAGAGGCTTTTTTGCAAACTAAACCTTTGGAAATAAAATATTGATAAAATCACGTACATTCTTCAATTAATTTCAAGTAGAGTTTACTTTAATAAAATTTTAATTTAAGGCTTAGTTACAAAGATTTATGGCAAAAATTGTGGAAACATGCAAAAAATGATGGCCTCCCTCGACATTTTTGCTGAGGAAAAATCGTATCCAAATAATACCAGGAATCTGTCATTAAAAAACTTTTCCACCAATACTTATACACTACCCTGTATATAGTTATATAAATATATAGTTATATAAATATATAGTTATATAACTATATCTTATTGTTAGCTACATTTGAAATTATCATTAACACACACAATAACCATATATATTATATTATAATTATATATAGTTATATTAGTTAATAATAACAGATTATATATTCCAGTAGGAAATGACATGTCGGAAAGACGACTATTAGACGGTTATGTCGTTTATGATTGAAATCCAGTTTAAACTACTCTCGGCCAAAAAAAACGGTATACTTGAAAAGTAGTAAAAAATTGTCAAAGTTCAAGAATTTATAACTCAGCTAATAATTATGATATCGAAGTGTTTAAAAAACGAAAATGAAGCTTGAAATCTGTAGTTTGAGAAAATTTTAGTGTCGATTACGTGGAATGATCAGTTTTGCAATGAAAAATGATAGAATGTGAACCTGCAAAACTGTTGAATAGATGGTCCACTTTCCTGAATTGCACGGCGTGAATCAGTTGACGTAGCTCAATGGGATAAAAAGCACGTGAAAATTTGAACTTTTCTCTTTAAAATGCGCTTTGGCGGAACTCGATACGATAATTTTTCGCTGAGTTATCGCAATTTGAAAAAAGTCGGTTTTTTAAGGACAAATTGTGATTTAAAATGTGTGTATGTGCTATCTTTATCAATTCAAATCGTTGCAATTCTATTCAAAAATATTGCATTGAATGCGGAGGTGTCCTGAAGCGAGCAAATTGTGCCGGGCAACTCGCTCAAACAAAGTCCGAGTAGGATATTTGCGGGGTTTTCGCCGGTAAAGGCTGGATTATAGAGGCCGTAAACTTTTTCCGTAACCGTAAATTTAAGGATTCAACCAATCACGTTGCCGAATCAAGCAATACTCATATATATATGTATACAATTCTTCGTACGTAAAAATTTCAACCGACTGAAATTCATGTTACGTGTTAAGATTATGGTTATTTCTGATCTTACGGAATAATTTAGATCAAAGCTAGTTTTTGATTGGTTCTCGAGCTTTAGGGTGCAGTCCCACGGTACGTAGAAGAAAAAGCGGAACGGAAAAGAAGTATAGTGGGGGTAACCAATCAGAACGTTTCTCCAAAAGACATATCTGTTCCGATTTTAAATAACCGGGTTCCCCATGTACCGGAAAAAGCGAAAATAAGTAAGAGTAAAAAATTATTTTTTATGAATTATAGTTAACAAAAATAATCAATTTTGTAAAAAAATATCTTTTTATAATAAATGGAAAATTCCAATGGAATATAAATTTACGGAAAACAAAGCAAATTCAGAATTATTGCAAATTTTAGGTTAGAATTTTTTCCGTTTTTGCGTAAAATATATTCCATGGGGAATCCAGCCATATAAAAGCGGAACGGAATAAAGAACTTTATAATATTATAAATTTAACAGAGAAATATATTATTTTAGTGTAATTCTGTTGTTTTTATATTTTGTGAAAATATAAAATTAAACTAAACTATTTATATGAAAAAAGATGATAAAATTACATTTTATATTGTAACAAATATTTTATTCAGAATAATATATTTTTAATAAATATTTTATAATAATAAATATTTTTTATTTATTTTAGGAAATTGAAATAAAAGCAAATAAAATATTATTATTATTAATAAAGAGAATTAGAGAGTGGAAAACAACTCCACAAAATTAAGATGCCATAACAAATATCTGTAAAATTTATGATACTTTTTATGAAAATACATCTCTGGCATCATCTATCACTATCAATTGCGTTTCTTCTTTGTAATTTTTGCAAAACAAGAATGTTCTGCAATTTGAGAAGATTTTAACACCCAGTCACAATATGCACATATTAATTGTTCCTGAATTAATAAAAAAACATAAATAATTTAGTTTTCTTTCTGTCAACTTTAATTATGGAAAATATACAATCTAACACCTAATTTAATGTTAAGTGTAATTTTTATAAATTGTCACAAAATTTAATATACCAGGTGTCCCATTTTAAAGGACCCACTCAAATATCTCATTGTCAGAAACACTGCGTTAAATCGAAAAATGTGTCCTACAAAAGTTGTAGGGTTTCGAGGGGGACATAACATAGTAATATTCATTTGACCTTGGGCGGCATCTTCAAGGTCAAGTGAAGGTGAGAATTTGAAGGTGACAAGGTGAATTTTGAAGAAAATAAAAAAATGCTTCAGATAAAAGTTGTTCAAATTAATTAGTAGAAAAAGATGTTATAATAAAAAATATGGGTTTCCATTTAAAAAATTTATTCTCACCTTCACTTGACCTTGGAGACGCCGCCCAAGGTCATATGAATATTACTATGTTATGTTCCCCTCGAAACCCTACAACTTTTGTAGGAAACATATTTTGATTTAATGCAGTGTTTCTGAGATATTTGAGTGGGTCCTTTAAAATGGGACACCCGGTATATATCTGAAAATAAAACACACATATTTTATATTATAATGAAAAAATTTACCGATGACATTATTATTGTATATAAAAATAAATTTATAAATTTTATTTATGAACAAGAAAGACTATATGCTAGATACATACATACGAGAACGCTAGGTATGATATGTCTTTTGGAGAAACGTCCTGATTATATGATTACCCCCACTATACTTCTTTTCCGTTCCGCTTTTTCTTCTACGTGGAACTGCACCCTTTTATGCTTACGGTTACGGAAATCCGTGTGCGATGGCCTTTAGAGTTCGGCACTACTTCCTCGAGGATTGGAGGGTATCCATGAGGATTTCCCCGCGTAATAAAAAGTAAAAAAATGAAAAAGTGAAAAAGTAAAAAAAGTAAAAATGAAAAAAATGAAAAAGTAAAAAAAAAGACAGATGTGATTTCAAACTTTTTTCTTTTTTTTTTACTTTTTCATTTTTTTATTTTACACTCGTTTCTCGTTTATATGAACTTTTTTGCTTAAAATGATCAATACTATCATCTCTTAGAGTAGTGACCTTTCCTCCCGGGACACCCTGTATATTTTCGAATAGTAGCTTTCACACAAAGTTTGCAAGCAATAATATAAATAAGATAAACATATATATATACTATAATATATAAGCAAAAATAGATACGCAAAGAAATAAGAGAAAAATAGAGAAAAAAAGAACGTGGTTAATAACCGTCCCTTTCTTTTATAATTCGTCTCACAAGAGAACAAAATATTCTACAAACATTATATTGTATAACTTGCTGTATAATTTGTTCTCTTTCTTTAAATTTTTATATGTATATATGCACAGCTATAGGGTGTCCAATTTTAATCTATTTTACCCCTCATAACTTTGCAGGAAGCGATCGTAGAGAAAAATGTTTCATACAAAAGTTTTTTGACTTCGAGGGGGATATAAGATGGTGTTATTGGTTTGACCTTGGATAGTCATTTGAAGATCACCTTCACAATTTCTTAAATGTAACCTGACCTACACTATTAATATTTTTAATTGCATATTCTTGTAGCTTATCTCGAGAGCTTTCCAAAACACTATATAATAAAGTACTTTTCTCTTAAGTACTTTTTGAGTTATAAGGTTTGAAGTTAACAATTTTTTACATTAAATGTAAAAATATTTTGTAAAATATTCAGTTTTCGGTAATCTTACCTTAATATTTTTATGACCTACGAAATAATGTGACCAATCAATTGGTGTGAAGAAAACACATAGTTTAAGAAAAAGTATACAGCTGCATGTTGCAAATTACATAAATTTTTTAAAAACAATTATCTGTTTTGTTTACACCAAATTGATTATGAAATTCTGCTATTAGTCATAAATTCTATTTTATTAAACTTAAATTATTTCTTAAAATCATGCTTATAATTTATTCATTTTATCTCGTATCTTATACAATAAAATATAAAATTTGCGCATAAAAGCTGGATTATAGAGGTCGTAAATTTTTTCCGTAACCGTAAATTTAAGGATTCAACCAATCACGTTGCCGAATCAAGCAACGCGATGGTTGAATCCTTAAATTTACGGTTACGGAAAAAGTTTACGGCCTCTATAATCCAGCCTTAAGTTTCTCTTGCGAATGAATTCAAGAATCGAGCCCCTGTTATTTCTTACCTCCATGTTAATATCACAGTATACTTATATACAGTAGGGACACACAGCGTCGGAACTTTTGATCTTTTTCAGCTGACCTTTCAGCAATCCGCCATATCTTTAGGTTGCAGCACCGTATCAATATTTTTGTTGTACCCATTACTATTAAAACAATTTTGCGTGAAATATTTTCGATATATTATTTTATAATCATTTTTTCTGAATAAAAATTAAATATTGCATAAAACGCGAAATCAAAATGATAGTATTGTAGTTTTACAGATTATATTTTACTATAAATGTAATCACAGTAATGGAGTTATTGGGTTCTTTATGTTGAACGGGATTGGCATGACTTATAAAAATGGTCGCTTACGATGCGCAAGCAAATCTGCGCGGCTGATTTGAGAACAAAGGACTGTCCCTACTGTATGTAAGTATACTGTGTTAATATTATATAATTTATATAACTTTTTGATTGGTCAATCGCATCTTGTGTGAAGGTGCCTTTTCATGCTGACGCTCGACGCTCATTTTTAGCGGCAAAAGACGTCACGTGACCAAAATTGACGAATTGGTATCTTTATTTTTGGTCACGTGACGTCTTTTGACGCTAAAAATGAGCGTCGAGCGTCAGCATGAAAAGGCACCTTAACGAAAATTCCTAAGCACCGGTCGATATGAGTGGCTGCGTCCAATCGGAGTTGTGCTAACAGAAGGAAACGAATCTAGACCAGCGCACTCTAAGGGTGCCGTCACATGGGGCGTAACTTGCGTAAGCGTAACCAGCTCGACGAAGGGCTCTATCGGAATAACTCGGTGATTGGCGATCCGCTGGTTACGCTTACGCAAGTTACGCCCCATGTGACGGCACCCTCACTCTAAAATTTGTAAATTACGCCTTCTCTTCTTTTCATCTTCTGTGCAGTGTTGCCAACTCAGTGCATTAGGCACTAAATCTGGTGTATTGAAATTTAATTTTAGTTTTTACGCTTAGTGCAAAATCTAGTGGATTCATGCGCATCATGCGTGAATCAGAAAGTACCCTAGTTGCATGCAATTGTAGTAATATTTTTAGATAATTTGTCACTACCAACATAATTTTTAATGTTGGTTAAATTGAATAAGGGCCAATTTTACCAACGTTGGTTAACTTCAATTTCCGATTATATATCCAGAGAGAAACATAAGAGCGGCCACCGCGATTCAGCGGACGCGTGTACTAATGCGCCCCCTGAGAAAGTGTATATAAACTACGTCGTTACGCTCGGTAAAAAGCGTGGTAAATGGTTCGAATCCGTGATATGATTCATATCCGAACTACTCGGATAAGAATCGAGTTGAGAACTAAACAGATGAGTCAGACAAGGACCAACAATCCATCGCTCTGGCTTTGTCTCACCAACGATGAGCGTCTCGTGGACTCGTGCGGCGGCAGGCACGAGATTTCGCCTTTCGCGCGTAGCGTTCCACGTAATTCGAGAAGGACAAAATTTTATGACGTTAAACTTTGGGCAATATATAAAAAATTAAATATATTAAATATAAGGTGTAAAATCAGATTATAAGTTAAATAAAAATTATATCCAGTTTCCTGAGTACAATAAAAAAATTGTTTTCTGACAGTGCATATTTAAAAAAATTGTTGAATTAATTTTGTTTTACATGAATAAATATTCTAATTTGCATAAATAATAAAAAAAAGTGCGAGTGACGGGAATCGAATCCGACTCACAATCAGTAACGTGATAACCACGGACTAACAATAAGTGTACGTACTACGAGTTGGGTTCAATTCCCGTCACTCGCACTTTTTTTTATTATTTATGCAAATTAGAATATTTATTCATGTAAAACAAAATTAATTCAACAATTTTTTTTAATATGCACTGTCAGAAAACAATTTTTTTATTGTACTCAGGAAACTGGATATAATTTTTATTTAACTTATAATCTGATTTTACACCTTATATTTAATATATTTAATTTTTTATATATTGCCCAAAGTTTAACGTCATAAAATTTTGTCCTTCTCGAATTACGTGCAACGCTACGCGCGAAAGGCGAAATCTCGTGCCTGCCGCCGCACGAGTCCACGAGACGCTCATCGTTGGTGAGACAAAGCCAGAGCGATGGATTGTTGGTCCTTGTCTGACTCATCGGTTTGGTTCTCAACTCGGTTCTTATCCGAGTAGTTTGGATATGAACCATATCACGGATTCGAACCATATTCTATATTTTTTACCGAGCGTTACGACGTAGTTCACGTCTACTTTCTCAGGGGGCGCATCAGTACACGCGTCCACTGAATCGCGGTGGCCGCTCTCAGGTTTCTCTCTGATATAATAAACAAAACTAGTGCTTTTCTGGTGTATTGAAAACAGCAATCTGGTGTATAACTGCTTTCAATTGTTGGCAACACTGCTTCTGTAACGTTAGAAGATTGCTGTGGATTGTGGACGTTATGAGAAAGGATATTGTAGCTTTACAGTACAGCTTGCTTTACTTTGTCCTTTGTCCTGTCAGCGGACGAAGATACGTCAAAGAGAAAAGAAGAATTTCTATGATATATTTTTCATTGTATTAGTACATTGTAACCTTAACTTAGACAATGTACCTAGATAATTAATTAATCAGTCAATCAATCCTGCTGTCAGAATCCGTTTGTAATATGGACGACGAGGACGTGAACGATCAGCCGGTTGACTACAGCAAGAAGTACACCGAGAGAAATGTCGCCCCGCCGCAGAATCAGCTGATCGAGTCACCGGGCGTTCAGCGGCCGCGTCGTGTCTCCAAGAAGGTGTACGGCGAGCGCGACTCCAAGGTGGATCTGTTCGGCGACTACGCCGAGACCGACCTCGATCAGCCCACGGATTATAGTCTGCGTTACGCCGAGGACGACACCGACGAGGAGGAGAAGCAGGAATATTTACAAGAGGACACTGTCAAGACTTACTGTACAGAGGGGACCCCCTACGAAACGCCCTTCAACTTCTCCACGGCCACATCCATGTCGGATCTTCGAGTCGAGGATGCGAAGGAGAGCGAGCTGCCGAAGAAGATGCCGAAGAAGCCGATTGAAATAGCCAGGAAGAGTCCTGTGTCCTTTGTTGAAGAGCCCGAGACACCAGACTGCGACGAACAGGATGGTCTGATGACGAAAGAACTCGAAGAGGAGAACCCGAAGGACACCGCGATCCTAAATTCTGGCCAAGTGACTCCGGAGAAGATAGTAAGTTATTACGAGGAGGAAACGTCACACGGTTTCTCACGTGCCAATTCGCTTAGTTCCCTGAGTAGTGCAGTGACTTCTCAGAATAACGTTCCAGGAGTTATATCGAAAGTAGAGTCGCCACCATCTTCAGTGAATAAGGAAGAATTGAAAGAGAACGATGATCACAGTGCTCTAGAGTTGAACAATAATCAAGCAGAATTATCTTCGGGAAATGACAATGTGTCTGAGCGCAAGAATACTCCACGTGTGCTGGATAAAGAAGGTTTGTATCGGATGACAATTTGAAGGAAAATAAAAAGAGGAGAAAATATATATATTTTCACATGTATAAATATGTGATATATGTTCCAGGAAAAATGGTAACATTCAGTGGCCAGGATTATTATGCGGAAGAAACTCCTTTAATGTTTTCGCGTTGTAGTTCGCTTGGTTCATTGAGTGGATTCGAACAACATTCGATCCATGACGATCGTAGTTCTGTGGTCAGTGATTTTAGGTAAATTGTATATTAAATGTTATCTTTATAAATTTTATTTTTTATTTACTATATCTTTAATTTTACATTTAGTAAAATAATATTTTCTGTTATCTTTTTAGTCGTAGGACCAGTGGTATAGTCTCACCGAGTGAACTGCCAGACTCACCTACCCAGACAGCTTTACCTAGTCCACGTAATCATAAAACTCAGAATGCAGAATTTGTATCAAAGCTACAAGAAGAGACAGTAAGACCATCGGTTCGACAGCATTTATGTATGTTATTGATGATGTCATTTATAATATCACCAATGCAATGATAATAATAACATTAACAATAACAGAGTGTCTATCTCTGAAAAATTTGGGAATTCTCGTATAATTTTTTTTGAGATTTGGGGAATTTTTCATTCAAAAATTGTGACTGTTAATTTTACTCTTATTTAGCACTTAAGAAACATGTATTTAATACATCTTTGCAATATTTGTTTTTATTAAAATTTTATGTGATTTTATTGACAATCTCTTTTTAATATCAAGATCTTATATATAAAATTTCATAAAAAATAGTTCAATTTTTTAATAATATTTAAATAAGTTAGTATTTCTTAAGTTTACAATAAATTATTTTTTGTTTTATATTTTTATTTTATATTTTTGCATATATCATTAGCATTTAGATATAGTAATATATTGCACTTTATTGTTCAAAAATTAATTTTATTTAATTTTACAAAAATTAATTAATTAATTGTATTGAATGCTGGAAAAACTGCTTTCTTGCAACTTGTAACTTTCTTTGCAACCATATGAATAGAAAACATTAGAAAGCGTATACAGTAAAGAAACTTATTTTTAGAAAGTTGGATCTATAAATTTTCTTATTTTACCTTAAATTTTAAACGAAAATGTCTGGAAGATCAGGAAATTCTTAAGAAATTTTTTTTTGGATATCCTGAATAATATAAGACATCTCTCCGTTGAAAGATTACCTAAATTTTATTTATCTCTCTATTGCAGCATTTTCTAAACCGCAAATCACAATAAATAGCGTTTTCGAAGATGAGATTGCCACTTTCAAGGAAGAATCGACGCCTATTGAATTTTCCAGCGCAACAAGCCTGAGTTCCCTTACAATTGATGACGAAATCAAAATACCTAATGATACAAATATGTATTGTAAATTGGAAAGAGTACCCGATGAAGATAAAAAGGACGTTCATAAACTCGAGACCGATATGCTTAACGTGACAATAAGCAGCTCGAAGAGCGAAGAAAAAGAGGAACAAGTGAGTGATGGCGATGAAGACGATGAGGATATGTTGGCTGCCTGTATTAATATGGGAATGCAAACTAATAGGTAATTAGAAGATCCAGAGAAGATCAAGTAGAACGATTTTTCTAAATATGTATATTTCTATAAAAATTGTACTAATTCGAACATTTAAGACTCTTGGTTCCTCATCGACTATGTTGGAATTGTGATGTCAGAGGCGAGAAAACACACGCTAAAAATTATTAGATGTCATTTCGAAATAAAAAGATATTTCGGCGAAACAGCTGTAAAATGACTGTAATATGAGACTCAGTCTGTTTGACCTTTGCACATGCGCAGTCATTCCGCATGACAAAGTCATGATTGTTCATTGACTCATTGACATCAAGGAAAACGAATAGTTTTCGCGCGAGGTATTTAACAAGTGTGCTAAAGCCATCTGAAGTTTCATCGAAATATCTTTTCATTTATAAATGGTATCTAAGAATTTTCAGCGTATGCTTTCTCGTCTCTGACGTCACGATCTAACATGGCCGCGGCGAGGACCCAGAAGCCTTAATTATGTTTTTTTTCCTTTTTACGTAAAATAATATTGACAAATGCTATTCACAGATATAGACAATCCTCGAAGATTCAAGAACCCGCGCAATCAGAAGTATCACCGAGTATCTTAGCGTCGTATCAAAGAAATTCTACTCCAAGTAGATTGGAATCGCACGGGACTCCGGCAGAGACGCCCATCAGTACCTTGAAGACGAATAGGACTGCAGTGGATACCGTTGCTTCGGATACCGTACACGTGTATTGCACGGAGGATACGCCCGCAGATATCTCTCCGGTAGGATCGCACTCCAATCTGTCCGCTCTTTCGATGCCGAGTGTACAGGAGGATGTGGAGAAGATAGAGCCAGATAGCCAATCGACAGCCGAGATCGATTGCCGCAGAAGTGATTTGTTCGATGAAGGTTCTAATCTTTCGGGCGAGGATGAAAAAATATTAGATGAATGCATTCAATCGGGCATACCCAAGGTATTTAATTTCTCTGATCGGATACTTTTTCAAGAGAGGGCTCAGAGGCTCAGCTTTGTCTCTTTCGTTACTCGAATATATTTATATAAAAAGAAAGTATGTAAAAAAAATTCTGAAGCCGAACTATTGCGTTGCAGATCTACAATTACATCATACCATTAACGCAGCTTATTATATTATATTATATTATTTTGATTTTGATTTATAGGCGAGACAAATAACTCTACCTCCAACAAGTAGCATCCCGTTCGTCAAGAAGTCGGAAATGTTGCACATGATTAACATATGCGATACGCCGTCGTCTTCGCCTGTCGAAACAAATCATGGAAATAAGAATTCTATAATAAGGCCTAAATCGCCAAGTTGTGAATTATCGCCGAGACATCCGGACGAATTTTCCGATGACAGTCTGAATCATTCGGATGACGATGCAATTTTGACGGAATGCATACAGTCTGCAATGCCCAAGGTTATTAGTCGGTTCTAATTATTCTGAAAAGAGAATATTCCATTTATATATAGAGTGTCGCACACTAATCAGTATTATAAATCATTTTCTTATCGGACCATTTGATTTCCAGGCAAGATTTAGCTTATCACCATCCATCAGACAGTCGTTATCACAAGCCACGGAAAACCCCAAAGTAATGAATGCAATGCAGACGACACCCTCCACTTCCTCGACATTTCTTCAGCCAAGATATATAGAGCAGAGAAAGAATGCGACGAAAAAACGCTTACCATTCGAAGATAATGTTGGACTTTCCGAAGAGGAGGAAGATATCATGTTGGCGCAGTGTATTAGATCTGGGATGCCAAAAGTAAGCTATTCATGTATACAGGACGTTGAAAAATACATTAAGAAAAATACTTTTCTGCTTCAAACTTGGGATTAACTAAAAAAGTACTTAATGAAAAAAATACTTTATTATAGTGTTTCGAAAAGCTCTCGAGATAAGCTACAAGAGAATATGCAAAGAAAAATATAGGTTTCCATTTAGGAAATTCAAGGTGACCTTCGCGTGACCTTGGCGCTATTCAAAGTTATAATAATATTGCTATGTAATGCGCCACATGTAACTCTACAACTTTTGTATGAAACATTTTTTTCGAAAATGCGTATTTTCGGAAATATTAAGGGGTTTCGACACTTTATACTTTTGTACTCTGTATATTCCATAGTACGTAGGTCATTTATAAAGTTCATACCTTTGCTTATAAAGAAAAGAATGAAATATTTCTAGATAATGTCTCTCTAGTATATTTCTAACATATTTTAACGATGATTTTTAGGCACTAAATTCCATGTCTACGACGGTGACGTCTACAATCAAAAAGTCCGAGCCGTGTCCGAAAACCACGAAGAATTTTTGGGGTCCTCCAGTTTCCTGTTTTACAAACAAGGCCTATTCCCCCAAGAACAATGCCGTTCCACACTCATCACCGTCGTACAAATCGGCGAACGTCAACACGGCGGACGCGCGTTATACCAGAAACGTATCGAGTAATTTTAATAATGGTTCCTCGAGGACGAGAACGACGAGCAGCAGTGGTCTAGTAGCACAGTCAGGTCAGATGTCGAGAAACTGTGACAACGATATCCGTGAGAGGATAAATAATTCGCCGTACTGTGCCCGAAGATCGTCGTGTCGTCACGCGGAGAGTGAAAACGGTAATTCCGTCGACAATCATTGCGTACCCGCGCGATCTCACGTGACGAAGTGCGCGCCGGTTTGCGATAGGACAGCAAACAACGACGATTACGCGTGCAAAAGCACGGGGAACCCGGCTTTGCCTTTGCGTCACACTTCGGTGAGCACTGTCGGTGAGGCGGCGGATTCGCGAATTTCCACGCAAGAATGGGCTCTACTGGAATTGTGCATTACTTCCGGCATGCCTACAAACAAGTATCGCATTAAGGGAATGAAGCCTAGTGAGAGTGCAATTTCCAATGGACACGACGACTGCGAGCCGATACCGGAGGACAATTATTCGGTGTGCAGTTACAATTCCTATATTTTTAAAACGTAATGCTCTGCCTGACAATGATGTGTGTGTATGTGCGTGTGTTTGTATATACTGTAAATTAAAAGAAATTTAATATTTTTATATGTTAATTATTATAATAAAGTACGCACGCTTGTGTGTTTAAGGTGCTTGATTGAACTGTAGATCCCACTGTGGACTAATTTTAAATTAATAAATACAAAAACAATCATTATGTGACTTATTTTTAAAATCATTAAGATATCAGAAAAAAGTTTCTTGCATTTTTCACATTTTATGTTACATACATCTAACAAGTTCTGTGTATCTGTATATATTTAGGTACTGCATACATTACAGAAAATTATATTTAATTTTGATTACATTCATATCTATAAAGAGAAAAGTTCATTGAATCATATTACGAGGTCGTGACATATTTTTTTATTTTTCTAGTCTTTCAATTTTAGTCATAATATGCAGAAAACAGAATAATTAATTTTATAATTACAGTTCTCTTGATATTTTATCAATATCAATTATTTAATATAAATTATAACATTTCCAGCGCTGAATTTTCTTTAAATCTATAAATGAAATTTTTTCCAGTAAATTCTAT
This sequence comes from Prenolepis imparis, assembly GCF_030444845.1. Taxonomy (NCBI): domain Eukaryota; kingdom Metazoa; phylum Arthropoda; class Insecta; order Hymenoptera; family Formicidae; genus Prenolepis; species Prenolepis imparis. The sequence goes on from NW_028141168.1 coordinate 4,246,326, forward strand.
ATCAATTATCTTACATGGCTGAGTTTATAATTTAAACGTTAAATGATATTCGCACACGCATTAATATGTATATTACATAAATTCTAAATGTATGACATTACTGGTAAATTGCTTTTGCAGATGCGAAATTATACGCATTGGAAATGTTAACTCGCGGCTCTACTTTCAGATTCTAATACGAATTTAATTCATGTGCTGCATCCTTTATTGTTATAATTTCTCTGTCAAAATAGAAATATTTATTCCGAACAATCTATTTTAAAATAGATTGTTGATATCTTACTATATTTTCAAATATTTCAAAAAGATAATATTTTAGGCCGATCCTATCTTTCGAATTTCTTATTGTATATTCGCGCTGATTAAGAGATACGCATATCACGCGCAGTTAATTAACAGATGAATCGTTTAGTTGAGAGTATCTTACATTAGATTATTAAATTTGATGGCGGGGCTCTGGTCCAATGGAATTTCTAATCGAGTTTGTTTTACATAATAAAAGTGTTTATTTTTTTTATCTTGAAAAATTCTGATGAAATTTTTTTCTAAAATTGTATTTTTGATAATTTCAATCTTATTTAGCACTTAAAAAACATTTGTGATATTTAAATTTTTATTAAAATTTCGTGATTTTTTTATTGATGATCTCATTTTAGTATCAAAATCTTATGTAAGTTTTATGGAAAATTGTTCAATTTTTAAAATAATATATTTAAACAAATTAATATTTTTTAAGATGTATAATAAATTATTTTTTATTTTATTTTATATTATTGTGTATATATATACCTTTAAAAAAAAGGTAAAAAAAGGCGCCTAGTATGGGCACGCCAGTAGTGAAAAATTACTCATTGCAAACCCATAGCCTAGTTTTTTTAATTAAAATTTTTTTATTTTTTTTTATTTGTATTAATTTTAATAATTTTTTAATTTTTATACTATTCTACATGGGTTTGCAACTTGAATTTTTCACTGGTTCATTATACGACTCTATAGGTTTGCAACTTAAATTTTCCACTGGTACAAAAGTTTCTACTTTTACTTGGCGCGCAATTTTTTTTATATCATTACTTTTGTAGTACGATTCTACATGGGTTTGCAATGGATAATTTTTCATATGATTCTACATGGGTTTGCAATAGGTAATTTTTTATACTACAATTCTACATAGGTTTGCAATGGGTAATTTTTCACTACTGGCGTGCCCATACTAGGCGCCTTTTTTTACCTTCTTTTTAAAGGTAAGTTTTTATAGGGATATCATTCATTTTTGTATATGATTTAGATTTACTAGGGTTGTTCAAATAATGCCATTTTTTTCAGAAACTATTTATTAAACAGGTTTGAAATGTTTTTAAACATACATGGATATTTCTTCTTTTTAAATATACACTCGTCAACAAAATTAACGCATATGTATTTTAAGTCAAAATTTCGCATAATTTCAAATAAGCATAACTCCACTAAAAATGATCGGATTTGAAACATTTTTTTTCACTGTCAAGCTTGAAGTCTCTACTTTAAAAACCATTCGTCAGATTTTTAATTTATCCTCCCTCCCCGTACGCCACTGCTTCAAAAGTAAGAACGTGTTTTGTCTCTAAAAAATTGCGTACTTTGACGCACTCCACGGAGTGGAATAAATTTTTTTCGCAAATCTTATCATAACTATCGTAAAATGTGGATTTTTTACTACAAATTAAAAAAAAAAGCAAAGTTCGTACGATTTTTTTTCGCGGAGTTATTACATATGAAAGTTACCCATACATTTTCTCCATTTAATGACTCCAAACCCTCTCTGCTGTGTGTGTGTGTGTGTGTATGTGTGCGTGCGTGCGTGCGTATGCGTGCGTGCGTATGGTTAGGAGAGGGAAATGTAGGAATGTTCTCATTCAAAATTGTGTGTTCCCGCCTCGTCTTCAGATTACTTCTTCTATACGTTCACGCATATTAATGCATGCTCTAATTGTTGTTTAAGGAATTTGAGCCCAAATTTACACGCACGCACGTACGCGTGGGCGCATACACACACACACACACATGCATACACGCACACAAACACACACATACACACACACACTATGCGCCAAATCCAACCAGCAACCTTGTGGTGCGTGTCGGGTAATACTAATGCTGGCGGTAAATGGAAAAAATGTATGGGTAACTTTCATATGTAATAACTCCGCGAAAAAAAATCGTACGAACTTTGCTTTTTTTTTAAATTTGTAGTAAAAAGTCCACATTTTACGATAGTTATGATAAGATTTGCGAAAAAAATTTATTTTACCCCGTGGAGTGCGTCAAAGTACGCAATTTTTTAGAGACAAAACACGTCCTTACTTTTGAAGCAGTAGCGTACGGGGGAGGAGGATAAATTAAAAATCTGACGAATGGTTTTTAAAGTAGAGACTTCAAGCTTGACAGTGAAAAAAAAATTTTTCAAATCCGATCATTTTTAGCGGAGTTATACTTATTTGAAATTATGCGAAATTTTGACTTAAAATACATATGCGTTAATTTTGTTGACGAGTGTATATTATTTTTTAATATAATCTCAATCAACTTCTATAACCTTATACTAGCACGATACAAGTATATGTATGCCTTTACTGTATCAACTCTTGTTTTTTCTACGTAACCATGTCATCACAGCTTCAATCATCCCCTCATCATCTTCCCAATCTTGTTTCGCAGAGATCTTTAAATTATATGTTTAACACAGTTTAGCGATAGGTTCCAATATTTAACTTTTTGAACCACTTAATTAAATGCACTTCGCGAAATACGGTTTGGAAGATGAAGAGGGCGTGATTCAAATGTGAAAACATGGTTACGTGGAAAGGACAAAAGTTGGTACAGTAAAGGCAAGTAAATACATATAATGTATCGTACTGGCATAAAGAAATAGAAGTTGATTGAGATTACCATGTATATTGTGTATAAATTGTTGAATAAATATTCTGAAAAAATAATGTAGGGCATTACTTTTTGAGCAACTCTAGTACTATTTCAAAAGATTACAATGTCCTCATTCTGGTCCTGTAATATAAAACATATTTAAATCATTAGAGTACGTACATATATACAAAATATACTGTTTCTTTATTTTATATTAACAATTATATACTTATGAAAGAAATAGTAGGATGGCAGCGTAACAAGAAAGTAATTATTATGAAAGAAATATAGTACATCTCACATATAAGTAGTATTGCATATCACATGTATGTAGTATATTGCATATCACATGTATCGTTACCATTTTACTATTTCTTTCATAATATAACTACTTTCATGCTACGCTACCATCTTATTATTTCTTTCATAAGTATATAATTATTGATGTAAAATAAGGAAGCAAATAAAAGCTAATAATAATAAATAATGTAAAGATAATAATGTTATGAATGCTATGAGCTATAAAAATGTATATAAATTCTTTATTATAGCTCATATCATTTATAGCACTATTATCTTTACATTATTTATTATTATTAGCTTTTATTCGCTTCCTTATTTTACATCAATAATTATGTACTTATAAAAGAAATAGTAGGATGGTAGCGTAGCATGAAAGTAGTTATTATTATGAAAGAAATAGTAAAATAAAATGGTAACGATACATGTGATATGCAATATACTACATACATGTGATATGCAATACTACTTATATGTGATATACTATATTATTTTCATAATAATATAATAATAACTATTTTCTTGTTACGTAACCATCCTATTATTTTTTCATAAGAATATAATTGTTAATATTGTTATAAAAAATATGAAATAATTACTTGATTCTTATAAATCTCTTCTTCTTCTTCTATCAATCAATTATGATTCTGGATAACCGCACACTTAATCTATCATATGTCAAAAGATCTAATACATAACCCCGCACGCTGCTAATATCGCGAAGCGCCACTAACGCCGTCTGTTGTGAAACGTGAGAACAGTACAAGATTACCACTACATGCATCTATTGCATGTGTTGTTTACGTGTGATATACGTGTATGCATGTGTTGTATACGTGTGATTAATAATGCGTGTAGCACGATAGATACTACTATGTATGCGTGAACGATGATGACATTTCTTAAACGAAATTTTTCATATTTAGACTTTGCATTATTATATTTCCGCTTACAAAGCACGTAGAGCAAAAATAAAGACACTTTCATTATATAATTCGACCTCAATCTATCGATTAAACCTAGTAAAAACTCGATCGCTTCAGCCGTTATTAGGTGCGTTCCGTTTCACACATATGCGCGCATTTTCTATAGTAAACGTAACGTGTACTATAGGTAAATGCGCGCATATGCGTGAAACGGAACGTACCCATTGAGCATCCGAATCTATGACTATCTCGAACTGTCCGATTCGCGTAAAGATACACGGTGCCTCGCTTCTGAGAGTCGGCTTCGCCCAAACTAGGCGCGAGACACTACCGTGTCTCTTGATATATATATATATATATATATATCTCTTTTTAGCGTTTAGATATGCACTTTGTTATTGTTCAAATTAATTTTATGTTTAATAAATCAATATTAAGGCTTCTGGGTGCTCACCGCGGCCATATTGGATTGTGACATCAGAGGCGAGAGAGCACACGCTGAAAATTCTTAGGCCGGTATTCATAGTCCGTTCTTATATTTAAGATCGTCTTAAGACCTCGTTTAACCAATCAAATTCTCGCATAGCATCTCTTGTGTAACGTCCCGTCATTTTCGCAAAACCATATTTTTGCGCGCTACTGTTTTTCCTGCGCCAATACTTAAAATTTAAGGATAATTAATGATTTTCCTCTTTACATATAATTGTTTAGACTAAAATCAAGCATTTATATTATTAATTACTAACCATACCAAATCTAGGGTCTCCAGTTATCTAGTTCTAACTAGCCGCTACCAGGAACTAGCGATCCGACCAATCAAACGTCATCCGAGACCCCTGAGCGTATACTTCAACTAACCAGTTATTATTAAATGAAACTAACCCTTAGCAATAAGAATATATTTTAATCATGACTAACCCACTTATATATGAATATTCAATATTAATTAAACAATATAATAATATTATTTATGGAATCAGAAACATAATAACTTGTCGAACTTTACTTAACAATTTAAGACTTATAGTAATGAGTTTTAGAAGTATTTTAATCACTGACAGAATTATTATGAGGAAGGTTCCATAAATCCTTATCTTGCGATGCATTGTAACGACAAGCCTGCGACAAGCATTCGATGAATTACTAAAAGTGTTCAAACACTTAATATTTTAAGATTTCATCCGCAATTATATTTACGAAGCCTTATTTCAGTCATTAAATGATTTCGATAACAAACCCAAGATTATTAAGATTTATTGAGTAAATTATTAAATGAAGAGACTTATAAATAAGGCCCAAGTGGATATAATTAAAGAGAATATTTTATTATAGAATTAAGTCAAACGAGAACAAGAAAGTCTCGATATTACGTTATGGAATCATAATTCTATAATTTAGAAATAACTTAATCTTACCCTATTGCATTAAACTCAAGTTTTATTATAAATTATCAATCATTAAGAATTCCAATTAATAACATAAAATAAATTATATAAGAAATGATTCCATAAACGTACAAATGAATATTTGGCGAACTACAAGAAACTTTAACATGTATCTATGCGCAGACCCCTCTAAAATCAGCTCACAATCAGCAAGTAATTAAGTGCCGATCGTAGGTGACAAGCCGCTTCCGTCCGTTATCTCCCTCGCGTTATCGGATGCTAGCGTTCAAACCACAAAAGAATAATAAATTAGACACTTCTTGGAATCGTCGCTCCTCATCTCAAGCTCACCGCCTAACTTCGATATCCGGTCCAGATTATCTAAAACTCGTAAATTGATAGTTGACACCTAGAGCGTTCGCTCCTGCGGGTCACCGTATCGTGACCTCTTAGTACAATTTATTGTGACATATTCCAAGAAAACGTCTTTCTTAGAAATCCCCACCAAAAGGGAATTGCACACGACACTCAGATTTTTCTCTATTTGATGGGTATATAAACCCTTAATTCTTAACTTCATTGCGGCATACCATCATTAGCATCTCACCGTAACTCTACGGCATCTCATTATCGAGATCCCACCGTAGCTCTACAGTACATAATTTCTGTAGCCTTACGATACTCTGTATAAAGTCACGCGTTTGCCGTCAACTGCGTCGACATACTCAAATTGTTAGTCGCGCATAGAATTATAAAGTAAAAGTTAAATAAAGAACTCTTGTGCTTCAAAACTCGAATACGTTGATTTTGCTAAACATCCCGCGACCGAGGTCCTAGAGAAGGGAAGAAGGCGAACGAGCGTATTACGATCCACTGCCTGAAGTTCACAGTCTATCACAAGGTAAGTACTTATAATTACCCAGACTATTTAACACGCCAATTTTAATTCTAAGTTACGTTAGACTGACAATTCTCTTTCAATCACTACCTTCTCCTAAAACAAATAAACGAAATCCACTGTTAAGCATTGCATGCAGCTAACAGTTTCCCGTTGTCAATCGGTATTTATCAAATTAGAATCCAACTACCTTTCCATAATTTATTCAAGGTATCAATATCAGAAACTAGCAATATTAACGTGTAGAAACAGTACTCTTGATATCACTCGGACGTCGTCCAATCCACACTTTACCTCTAGCCGTTGGACGTACCTTTCGTAAGTCCATACGACTCTCTACCATTTCCTCAGCATCCCGTCGTTGTCGAGCACCCAGCGATAGTGCCTGGTGACAAAGCTCCCCTCAACACCCTGCGTTATTTCCATCGTCGACGATAGGCATCCTTCGTATGCCCGAAGACAACTTCTCATTACCTTCTCTCGCCTAATAATATCGATAACAAGAGACAAGATATCGCGTAAGAATTCTTAAATAGAATTCCAGAATTAATTTCGCTCTGGACGTGGTCCAATCCTCATTTTACCTATAGTTGCAACGCATACTTTTACCGTAGGCACAAGCAACTTTCTGCCATTTCCTCAACTTCCTTTCGTTGTCGAGCACCCAGCGATAGTGCCTGGTGACAAAGCTCCCATCAACACCCTACGTTATTTCCATCGTCGACGACAGGCATCCTTCGTATGCCCGAAGACATTCTCCTTAACCATCGACCTTCCTTTTGAATTTGTATTTAAGATCAAATGAATAGACGTATCGAATATTGATATCTCACTTCCTCAAGCTCACCCTTCATGTTATCTCACGATAGTTCTTATCTAACTCATTATAAGCCCTTCATTCCGACTATATAACCCCTTGTAGATGAGCAACCCGAGAGACAGAAAAGCACGTCGGAAAAGGAGGAATCATCGAGCCGGCTTGAAAACTCGCGAAGCCCGCGTTATATCGACTTTACGCTGGCTTAAGCGTAAAGCACTTAAAAATAAGCCGCGTGTCAAATCGTGTGAAATAGTATCATTTTCTCCCGATACATTGCGTCGCTTAAAAACCTCATCTTCTCAAACTAATACTCCACGAAGCTTAACAAACGAGCACGAAATAACGCCTGTAATAAATTTACCGTCAGGCTTAGATTCATACTCTCCAGAATTAATATTATTCTCTGAATGGTGTCAGAACATACGCTATTTAAAAGAAAATTACACTGCAGATAACCATCAAGAAGAATCTCAATCTAACGATTTAATCTCTCAGCTAAAAACTCAACTCCCCGAGAATTCTTTAGAAATAGATGAGTACGACAATTATCTAAATTATTGATGTATGTACACTTAATCATATGTGCATTAAATATATTATTCTCATCATTGCCTCTACTAATTAATTCAAATGCTACCCAGATCTACTGAATTAGACGTCCAAGGATTAACAAACGATGATGCAAATTCAATTATAAATATAATTATCGGGCTACTAACTGACGTTTTAGAAGGAACTATTGATATCGATCAACTCATAGTCTGCTTAGATAATCTTCATATCCCTGGTGCTCAAATAAGCGTCGAATTCACAGACGATTAAATAAATATCAAATTCATTTTATTAATTAGCCCCTGAATTATTATTATCATCCAGATGAATAAACAACTTCAAGGCTTAATTTGCAATACAATTTACCAATTAATACTCAATTTGATCTATGAATATTTGAATGGTAAAATAACTTTCGATCAAGTCATAACTATTTTAAACGACATCGAAGATATCGCTAATAGATTCGATACTCCCAACTAGTAACTAATACCCCACTCCTGTGACCTACAACATTCCCTAGATCCGTAACCTCGGTCCTAGCTCTCGGCGTCCCAGAGGTATAGCCGGTGTAAGCAGGTTGCCTCACAAAAATAGAGAGCGCCCGTTTTCTCACTAGCCTAGGCATAGAGAGAGAAGGGAGATCACCCAGACGTGACAATCCAAAAAACTTTGGTGGCAGCGGTGGGATTGCCTAAAGGACTGATAAGGATCCTCCTGTGTAAAGGTCTCAGGAATTAATCCTCTTTCGCGTTAAAATTCTAAAGATTTAAATCGAAAGTGAATAACGAGTGTAACTTGAAATTTGATCAAATTGTCGCTGACAAGTGTGGCAACAATTATCGCTGTCGCTGACGAAGAGGGTGGCAACAGACGATTACGATTGAATTTTCAATTATATTCAATTCCTTTCCTAAATGATTATCTTGATTTGAGATTTGACTTAGTTGTCGCTGACGAAGTGTGGCAACAACACCAACTGTCGCTGACGAAGAGTGTGGCAACAGTTGAGAAATAAGTTAAAATTTCAAATACATTTTATTTTCCCTCATGCCCAGGAAAGGCGGGCGTCGAGTTCAAATTAAAAGGATTAATTTCCAGATCAAAGAAACCATCTCCTCTTTCCAAAATCCCCTTCCCTTATTTACCAAATTATACAATTTAACTAATAATACAAACGACCCCGAACCACTATCTAACGAAAATAAGAGTATCGATTACAACCCAACGCCAATAGAATTCGAATGCAAATATCCTGATTACAAAACAATTGAACGTACAGATCCCCGTCGCAAAATCTATAAAATTCGACATCTATTCGGTCCCGATTAAGCGACCGAACACTGTAACTAATCTTATTAATATATTTTCTTTCAGCCTCTTATTTCTCTCTAAGGTAAGTGCGCCATGCCGACTACACGATCGCAAGGTTCTAATCCTCCCTCCGAGGCTGAGGAAGGTGTATCACGATCCGAACTTGAAATTTTTAGTCAAATGTTAACGGAAAAAGAAAAATCACTCAAAGAACAACACAAATTACTACAGGAAAAGACAGACGAATTTAAAGCACTATTACGAGAAATCGAAACAAAAAAATCAGACGACCAGCATGACTCAATATTAACTACCTTAGTTGAGCAAATCTCTCACCTTAGTGCTTTACCCAGACAAGTAGAGATTTTAAATCAACGTATTAATAATAGTCTGACTTCTGATGCATCCAATCAAAGAAGAGCTCATTTTGATTACCTCCCTTCAGAAAACACTCATGCGACTAGTCCCGTCGACATACCTTCTCCGATCCGTTTTAAAGACGTAGTCGATTCTATCCCTAAATACGACGGACACAAAATGTCTGTTTTTCAATTTAGTAAAATCTGCGAACGTGCCCGCGAATTAATACCACAATATCACGAACATTACTTAGTGCAACTTATAATTAATAAATTACAAGGACATGCTTACTCCGCAGTAGAAGGAAGAGAATATAACTCTGTTTTTTCATTAACAAAACAGTTAAAAGCTATTTTCGGTCCAAATAAATCTGTAGATCAGTATCGCGGTGAACTCGCAAACATCTATATGAAACCTAACGAAGATATTTTCGATTATATAGCCAGAGTAAAAGAATTACGTGCAGCTATAATCGACGGAGAAAGCGACTGTTACGGAGAAATCGACGAATCCACCAAAGATACCATCGACCGTAGTGTTAGTACTAGTTTCGTTAACGGTCTCCCTACTGATTTGTTGATTAGAGTTAAATTAGAAGGAGCCTTCTCACTCGACCACGTCCTCGAGACCGCTATAAAATTATCAAAAACTCTAGAAGCAGAAAATGCGCGCAAACGGGCTACTTCCATGCATAGAACTAACATTCCCCCTCGCGCTGATTTCTCGAATAGATCCGGACCATTGCAACAACCAATAACTCATGATCCACAACAATCCTCTCTATCAAAATCATCACGAAATAATATCCCCTTTATACAACCTCTTATCCCAGGACAACCCGGACCTAATTACCCTACCGAGAAAATCTGTCGCTACTGTAAAAACCCCGGACATCTTATTGACGAATGTCGCAAGCTCGCGTACAGACGCTCCCTCGGAAATAATTCTTCCCCTCCTCACCCTTCTACCAGTAACAATAATCAGGGAAACGCCCAGAGCGTTCCGGTAACAATTGGCGCCCGCCGGAACGATGCTCAACCGGGACGCCCTTCTCTTCTCCAACGCGCACCAGTTACTACAGTGCGACCTCTAAGCCCGACTCGTACCTTATCACCAGTATTGGAAGAATAGAAGAAAAAGCAAAACCCCATAGCTTACCCACTGTTGTCCTTTCATCCCCAGATCTTCAGGGAGACTGCCTCTTCATGGTCGATTCAGGCTCTGGAGTAAATCTCATAAAACGACACTGTCTTGATCGAAAAATAAAAATTCGCGAAGAAGATGTCCTAGCTCTTCAGGGACTATCTTCAGAAGTGATGCCGACTTTAGGCTCCGTTGTTATAAATTTTCTTGGTCTCCCTACCTGTTTTCATATAATTCCTGATACCGTCACTTTTCCTCAGGATGGAATTTTAGGAAACACCTTTTTGAAAACACGCGCCGCTACTATCGATTATAAAAATCGATGCTTACATTACGACGATATTAGAATTCCATTCTCAGAGGCAAGTTTTCTCCGCGTCGGACCGCGATCCGTCTCGCCCTTTTTCATTAATATCACTAACCCAGATAAATCATACGGATATATACCTCGCTTCGTGTATAACAAAGATGTATATCTCGGAGAAGCTATAGTCTCTAATATTAACGGTAAAGCTTACCTACCCATTATTAATACCTCTGACCGTGCTTATCACGTAGAGGTCCCTTCTGCCGAATTAGAAGATTTTGACTTTGCGGATACGTCTGGATCCACGATCCCAGACGGTGTCGTCAAAACCCGAGGGAATGAGACGACCGATGGTCCTTCTTCTGAATGCAATGAAAAGGTTAGATACGAAAATATCACTGCAACCTTAGGGCACCCAGTGATTCATAATGATCAATTAGATTTTGAAGACAATTCTACCCAAGTCGTTGCAACCCGAGGGCTCGTAACGACTTCTCCTTTATATATTAATAACCCTTCATATCTCGAAGAAGTTCGCAATGACGAAGCTTCTTGCGATCGCACATCTGCTACCATGCAGCTTCTACGATTAGAACATTTAAACTCCGAGGAGTTCAATAATGTCAAATCATTAATTCATAATCATGCCGACAGATTTCATCTTCCTGACGATAATCTCGGAGCTACTAACGCCACTCAGCATTTCATACCCACTATTAACGAGATCCCTATCCATACGAAACAATATCGATTTCCTCCTGTCCACAAGGACGAGATCAATAAACAAGTTAATGAATTATTATCCAATAATTTAATCGAATATTCTACATCCCCTTATAATTCCCCCGTGTGGATAGTACCCAAAAAATCAGATTCGCAGGGAAATAAAAGATGGCGAATGGTCATCGACTATCGCGGTCTCAATGAAAAAACCATAGGAGACGCATACCCTCTCCCAAATATAACTGATATTTTAGATCAATTAGGATCCGCTAAATATTTCTCTGTTCTCGATCTAGCCTCCGGTTTCCATCAAATCCCCATGGCTCCTAAAGATGCCCCTAAAACCGCATTTTCAACTCCATACGGTCATTATCAATTTAAAAGAATGCCTTTCGGTCTAAAAAATGCTCCAGCGACTTTTCAAAGATTAATGGATAATGTTCTTTCTGGATTACAGGGTAATGAATTATTCGTATATATGGACGACATAGTTATTTACGCCAGATCTCTAGAAGAGCATGAAATTAAATTTAATAAATTGATGCAAAGATTAAGAAACGCGAATTTAAAATTACAACCCGATAAATGCGAATTTCTACATCACGAAGTAGCGTACCTCGGTCATATTATCGGAGATGACGGAGTCAGGCCCGATCCAAAGAAAATAGCATCTATAGTTAGATTTCCCCCTCCGAAAAATGAAAAACACATAAAACAATTTCTAGGATTAGCTGGATACTATAGACGATTTATCCCTCAATTTTCCAAGGTCGCTAAACCACTCACAGACCTACTAAAGAAAAATAATACGTTTAATTGGCAACAAAAGCAAATAGAGGCTTTCGACATTCTAAAACGCTCTTTATGCTCTGAACCTATACTTCAATATCCCGATTTCACTCAACCTTTCATTTTAACAACCGACGCATCCGGATATGCTGTCGGAGGAGTACTCAGTCAAGGGCAAATCGGAAAAGATTTACCTATCGCTTATACCTCCCGCGTGTTAAATAACGCCGAACAAAATTATTCTACTATCGAAAAAGAATGCTTAGCCATAGTTTATTGCGTCAATCATTTTCGACCTTATTTATACGGAAAGAAATTCATTATTATTACTGATCATAAACCTCTCGTATGGTTACATTCTATTAAGGACCCTTCCTCCAGATTATGGAAATGGAGAACAAAATTGGCTGAATACGAATACGAAATACAATATAAGAAAGGGAGTTTAAATAATAATGCAGATGCTTTATCCAGAAATCCACCTATTAATCTCGCCATTCCTCTATTCGTAAATCACGAGTATGATGAACCTCCAAACGAATCATTAGTCGAACCTGTTTCTAATAACCCTAATATTTATTGCGAAGTTATTAAGACTCCTCCACCTAATCCACATCCTCAGGAACCTGACGTAATAGTAGAAGAATATTCCAGTGACGACGACAGCAGCGAAGACGGCGACAATAAACGAAGAACAGTTATTGACCTACGCGAAGGAGATCACATATATGAAGAAGTACTCCAACTCGCAGAACCACGGGAAACAGATTTAATTCTAGTAACCGAAAGCCGCGACTGTTTATTAAGACAAAAAGACGATCACGTAATTTTTATTCAAATGGATGGAACTCCTTATGATAACGGCGCTAAAGAATATCAACAAGCAAATTTACTACCTGTATATGAGAACCTCACGTTTGAAAGAGTAAATGTACAAACAGTTAAATCAAAAACATTAATATCCATTCCTATAAGATTAAATAATCGTTCGCGCTTAGAACAACAAACGTTAAAAAATTGTATGCGTTCCCTTTTAGATGCCGTAACCGAATTACGTTTAGCCTCCTTTAGTATCAGTAAAACTGATCGTTTCGACGATATACCATGGCGATACGTGATTAGCCAAATTCAAGAATTTTTGAGAGAATTACCCATCCACATTACAGTCTGCGAAAACTTAGTTCGAATTCCCCCTGCCGAAGAACGCGAAACGCTCATTATCGAGAATCATTCCTCCGCTCACGGTGGTCATAAAGGAGTAACTAAAACTTATAACCGATTAAGACCTTATTATCATTGGAACACTATGAAAAAAGATATACAGCATCTTATTCAGAGGTGTCGTCAATGTCAGTTAAAGAAATTAACACGTGTAAAAACAAGACAACCCATGGTAATTACAGATACACCTAGGGCCGCATTCGACAAAGTAGCTCTCGATATAGTAGGTCCTCTCCCTATAACAAATTCTGGAAATCAATATATATTAACTATGCAAGATTTATTGACTAAATATTCTGTAGCCGTTCCTTTAAGAGAAGCTAATTCTTTATCCATTGCTATTGCACTCACTAGAAATTTCATTTGCATATACGGCGCTCCTAAAGCCATCCTTACGGACCAAGGAACTAATTTTCTCTCTGGTCTCATACGAAATTTAGCTAAAATGTTTAATATACAACACTTTAAAACTACCGCCTATCATCCTCAATCTAACGGTTCTCTTGAAAGATCACATCATGTACTGACAGAATATCTTAAAATTCAGGTCCAGAAAGAGAGAGACTGGGATAGTCATATTAACATGGCAATGTTTTCTTATAACACTAGTGTTCATGAAGGAACTAAATACCCACCATTTGAATTAATCTTCGGTAGAATAGCCCGATTACCCTCCGCTCACCCACCTGTCGAAGGAAATCTAGAGACTACCTATCGAGATTATCTGACTGATTTATTTAACAGAATACATGACACACAAGAAGACGCACGCAAAAACCTCATAAACTCTAAAGAACGAAGTAAACATTATTACGATCGAAAAGTTAACGAACAAAATTTTCAAGTAGGATCCCGTGTATTTTTACTAAAGGAACCTGCAAAAGGAAAATTCGCCGACCAATATACCGGACCCCATGAAATTATAGAAGTTCTACCGCAGTGCAACGTCAAATTATTAGTCAAAAATAAACCCAGAATTGTTCACGTTAACAAGTTAAAAATTGCACATGTTGAACCAGGATAAAATAACATGTATCATCTTTGTTTACAGATGTTGGCAGCGCCAACGAAACATTATTCCAGGGCCTAAAGCAGTTATCCTCTTTAACAGCTCTCCATCGTCTGTGACTACGAACTGCCCCTAAGGCCCCGGATCAACTTCAGGTGGAAACAGTTCTCCTTTTTATCAATACTGTTTTACGGATCACCTGACATCTTTTATTAATTAACTAATTAACAAATTTTCCATTTCTAATAAACCATCTTAATTTCTGCTTAAATGCAACAACCGTACTAAATATTTCCACTTTATACGCATAAAAAAAAAACTTTAACAACAATAAGTACTAACGCTATACTTACTAATTGCAAAATGTGCATCGGGAAGAATTTTAAATACAACCCACATCCCTTGTTAAAGCATTTTCCAGAACTATATGAAATAAAATGCCTACGAATATCTGGCTACCAAGCTGAAGAAAGTGGCAATAGACTTTGTATTAAATGCTATAACCACACAACCCCAAAGGGTTATAAACATATAATTGGTCACGGAGTTATAGACGGAGATATGAGCCCTGCCGACTGTCAAATCTGCAGCAGCGAAATAGCCATAGAAAAACGCTCTGTTTTACAATGTAACGATTGCTTTATCGCTTATATAGAATTCATGAACGCCTTTAAAACATACTATTCTAACAAAATCGCACTTCTAGTTCTGGACACTGCTACCCTGGATGTTCTTTACCTCTCGGTGTACGATAACAACACTGGCTTCGAAATTGAATTGAGAACCCCAACCTAATAACCAAATAATCTATTTACTAAAACAAAATCTATTTTCTAACATTTACATACTCCTATGTAACCTATATTCTAACCTTGATGAGTTATCTAGTCATAACTAAAACAATTCTATAAACGGTCTCTAGCTTAACATTTATTAACCAAATAAATCACTAATCTATAACAAAGTGTAGAATAAATTATATCTTTATTATAACCTTATAAATACTTAAGTCCAAGGCAAATGCAATTCCGCGTAATTAACTAAAATTAGGAGATACAGTAACTAGTTATACTACATTTCGTTAAACGTACAGTCTAAAACGTAATATGAAAATTATACGCAGCATTTAATCATTATTAGTGTTCAAATTTATAGAGATAATACATATATATATATTAAATGATAATATATCGTTAAAATTATATAAAATATACATTCTATATTACTACTTTTAACTCTAAGTATTTTAATACTTAATGAAGACATTGAACGAAAACATTTTGGAAAATATACTATACTTTAAGTAACTTTAAAATGTCCTATCTATTTAATCCTAATACGATAAAGTGTCCTATCTATTTAATCTTATATATATAAAATGATAAAATGTCTCTTTATAGCTTCCTTCGATCTTACTACTATAATTATTCTGGCGAAACAATTACATTACGACAAATAACTAGTCTTAAGCAAATATGGCTGACAAATATCTGATTTATTTAATCTTGATCGTAGATAATAAAGTGCTCGTCCTATTTAATAAATAAAAAAAAAATAATAAAAAAAAATAATAAAATATATATATACGATAATTAATACGATAATAATATAACAAAGTGCATTCTTAAGCTTCTTTCAATCTTATTACGAATCATATATATATGGATTTAAATCATAAGAATATATATATATTTTAATTAATGAATCTTAATCATAAACAATAAAATGCTTCTACGGTGTTTCCTCTAATCTTACGAGTATATAAAGTACTTATGAAGGCAGTATGAAATAAAATAACGCAGTTTCTCGATAAGCATAATTTTAATAATTACGTAAAATACATACGATAATAATTATTATAAAAGAACTATTAAAAATATATACGAACATTTGCGATCACGCGCGCGCTCTTCAGAATAACCTGAATCGATGACGCTATCAAGGCAGTTCTGAAACAATGCACAAAAATAATGTAATGTCAAGCAATGAGATAAACCCAAGGCAAAACAAAGTAAAAGAAAGCTTACTTACCTAATTCTTATAGAATCCCGCTTGGCGTAAAACTTCTTCACGGTACTCCGCGTTTTCAAAATCATCGTACCCCGCGTCCTCACACCTCCTCACCGGCGCCGCGAAATCGATCATTCTCTGCACCCTTCTTTCAGCACGTAGTCTACTCATCTTCACTACGTTCTTCCACAAGCATACCCTCCACGGTGGTCCACAATCCCAGTCGTCCTCTAACAAACAAATAAAGGTTACATACATCGAATTATCAATTATATATTAACAAACCGCGTCATAAAAAAAAAAATTTTTTAAAAGAACTTACTGAGCATCTCATCGGTGATCAGAAATCTCTCTCTGAACAATCTCTCCTCCTCGCTCCATTCCTCAAATAATTTATTCAGGGAGAAAATATCATCCCCTTCCTCCTCCAGGAAAGCCTCCCAGCGCCGTCTCTCTTCGGCTCTCACTCGCCGATCTTCGCGATCCTTCTTCGTGTATTGATACACAGAAAGAATAACGTCGGGCTGAGAAAGAAAACCCTTAATTATTATATTTCCCTATCTCGATCGCCCCGTTCCAAATTATTAAGCAAATATCAAATATCATTAATATCAGAGGTAATAGCATTAATAATAAAACAGACTCATACACATTCATGAATAACTACTTACGTTCTCCTTATCAAACTCCATCACCAGAATTATCGGTAATCGCCTGATCACCACCCTCGTTTTCGAATACGGGACTTCAATTTCCATTATAAATTTTTCTTTTCTCACAACACTCTTACCACTGCAAAAACTAAAGTGCGACTGTGCGATTCTTCTTCGTTGACCTGCACGTGGAAAACCATTTTCTTTTTCCTCCCATTCCCCCTCTACTCACATACACTTCTACCTATGATATGTTTACGACTTGACACGCCCTTTCTAACTTACCAAAGACGTTAAAACACAACCTTTCCCAGCGAAAAACTACACATATGGATGCAATATCAGACCCTCGCAGCTTGGCGGCCTGATTCAGAGAACTAACAAAATACGAAAGCGTCCTCGAAAAAAATAATAACAAAAAGAGAGAAGAGAATTTTTTTTTATCATTAAGCATCTATGTAAGTTAATATAGTATATATTCCTCGCTACGATAAGCTTCACCCTAAATAATTAACATCTACGCATTGGTTCTAACTGATCTAATTAAAGTAATTTTAATGAAATATATATATCTTAAGTATAGAACGTACATATATACCCAAGTACAATTCTTATATCTTACTCAGTTGCAAAATAAAGTTATAAGACATATAGCATATATATATAAAAAAAAAAAAGGAAAAAAATAATTTACATATTCATAATTTTAGAATAAAACGTGCATATAATCTATTATAATTCCATACTTTACTCGGTGACAAAAGGATACCTCATATACTATATATATATATAGATATATATATAAAGAAAAAAAAACCCAAAAAGCACACAAAAAAAAATAATAATAAAACAATATATATATATTTACGTATAATTAGAATAAGAATATATATATATTCAATAATAATCACATATATATATATATCCTACTTGATTACAAAGCTATAGGAATACAAACATACACATATAACCATAATTTTAAAGCAATATCACATACACGAACAATTAGATTAAGAATATCTATATATATATACTTCACTATGCATTATTACAGACATGTTGTCGTACTTCGCGATTCTCGTTCTCGTTAATCCGATTCACGCTCTTATTGGATTCGATTGTGGCGGACAACACCTGAATATTACTTCGGTATCGTTGCTCGATGTTGGAGAATGCAATCTTGATATACGGAAACCCAATTCGACTGACGTCTACATGCAACTCTTACAACTCTCGGACTACAATCATGCAGAAGTCATCCAGTGCAAGGTGGAAATATCACGGACAATTTACCACTGCGGAATGCACTCGCATGTCTCCATAGTCCATAACGGAAAGGCAGATTATATCCACGAAACCGGATATACAGTGTGCCGAAGGGCATTCCAAGATGGAACATTCTCTCTCGGAGATAGCAATATCATTCACGGACTAAGAGCTAATCAGACTACTTATCACAGTCTCACCTTAGCCGGACGCACTAATAACGACGGAACCTGCAAAGGCACTCAGTACTCCGACCCTTACGGAACCTGGGACAACGTCGTTGTTCAAGCCGTCGTCAAGATCTCCTTGAGGACATCGCACGTTCCCGTACAATTAAACTCCGGAAAAATAATATTAAAATCCGGAACCATTTGTCTCTTGAGCGAAGGATTTTGCATCGATTCCGAAAACGGATACTCGTATTGGAAATCCTTGCCAACATCTGCTTGCAATTTCCATCAATATGACGTTCTTTATGAGGGTTTAGCAACTAAAATTACAGATAATTCAACTAACCCTCTTTCTCCAATTATTTATAGTCTGACTACGCAGGACGTCACGTTCGCACTTACGAAGACAAAAGAACAACCCTTGTGCGGATACACTTTATTTCGCACAGAGCACCCTAAGCTCTTTATCCTAGAGACAAAGCAAGGCGATACCTTCGCCAGCCGAGGTATCATCCCCGTGGACAACCTGGATATATTCACATATATGAATTCTAAATTCGTGTATGTGGAAAAACACATCCGACAACAAATGACTTCATTATATTATAATGTTATGCAACAAAAATGCGAATTAGAAAGACAGGTAATCACCAACGCCCTGTCTTTCGCTACTCTTCAACCAGATGAATTCGCATATCGCCTTATGAAAGGACCCGGCTATATGGCAGTTACAACCGGGGAAACCACGCACATCGTCAAATGCATACCTGTAGATGTTGTAGTAAGGAAAACAAAGGAATGTTACACGGAATTACCTGTAACCACCCGCAACACTTCCTTGTTTCTCACCCCGAAATCCCGGATAATTTCTAAATATGGAAATCAAAGGGAATGCAGTTTTGAATTACCAACTATGTACCGTATCGAGGATACATGGGTTCAATTTACACCTGAACCTCAAATCAGACAGTTACCTCCGCAACAATTAAAACCAATGACGACATTAACCTGGGATTATTTGACGCCAGGAGCCCTCGCTGTCAGCGGAATATACTCCGAAGAAGATATAGAAAAACTGAGGGATCACATTATGTTCCCCGCAGAGAAACCCGCTCTTCTAAATACAATTGCAAGAGGAATTACGGGATACTCCATTAACTCCGACGCTGTCTCCATGTATAATTTATTGGACGAAGCCTCTCTCAATAAAATTGCCGAGAGTGCCGCCTCACGAGTATGGACCGGATTTATTTCATTCGGATCCGCAACCGCTGGAATCCTTGGCATTCTAATAATTATTCGCATCATAAAAGTCTTCGTCGATACAGCTATTCACGGTTATGCCTTACATTCCGCCTATGGATGGAGCATGCATTTGGCTGGAGCCATTTGGAGCTCTCTCACTCATCTACTACTTCATCTCGCACGAGGACCTGTCGATAGGACCGATAATAAAAAACCAGCCAAGGGACCACCGTCACCTTCTGCTCCTGAAGACCTCTCCAGGGAACCTACCGTAATCATTAATGGGTTTTCAAGACCAAATGATAATGCCTCATCCAACATCGAATCAGCAACTACTAATAATGTTTCTGATATTAATTCATATCAGAATTTAAGAGATCGTTTAAAAGATCTCGAACAAATTCCTTCGAATACATCGCAATTTGTTCTTAAATAAGGGGGGAGGTGTAACGTCCCGTCATTTTCGCAAAACCATATTTTTGCGCGCTACTGTTTTTCCTGCGCCAATACTTAAAATTTAAGGATAATTAATGATTTTCCTCTTTACATATAATTGTTTAGACTAAAATCAAGCATTTATATTATTAATTACTAACCATACCAAATCTAGGGTCTCCAGTTATCTAGTTCTAACTAGCCGCTACCAGGAACTAGCGATCCGACCAATCAAACGTCATCCGAGACCCCTGAGCGTATACTTCAACTAACCAGTTATTATTAAATGAAACTAACCCTTAGCAATAAGAATATATTTTAATCATGACTAACCCACTTATATATGAATATTCAATATTAATTAAACAATATAATAATATTATTTATGGAATCAGAAACATAATAACTTGTCGAACTTTACTTAACAATTTAAGACTTATAGTAATGAGTTTTAGAAGTATTTTAATCACTGACAGAATTATTATGAGGAAGGTTCCATAAATCCTTATCTTGCGATGCATTGTAACGACAAGCCTGCGACAAGCATTCGATGAATTACTAAAAGTGTTCAAACACTTAATATTTTAAGATTTCATCCGCAATTATATTTACGAAGCCTTATTTCAGTCATTAAATGATTTCGATAACAAACCCAAGATTATTAAGATTTATTGAGTAAATTATTAAATGAAGAGACTTATAAATAAGGCCCAAGTGGATATAATTAAAGAGAATATTTTATTATAGAATTAAGTCAAACGAGAACAAGAAAGTCTCGATATTACGTTATGGAATCATAATTCTATAATTTAGAAATAACTTAATCTTACCCTATTGCATTAAACTCAAGTTTTATTATAAATTATCAATCATTAAGAATTCCAATTAATAACATAAAATAAATTATATAAGAAATGATTCCATAAACGTACAAATGAATATTTGGCGAACTACAAGAAACTTTAACATGTATCTATGCGCAGACCCCTCTAAAATCAGCTCACAATCAGCAAGTAATTAAGTGCCGATCGTAGGTGACAAGCCGCTTCCGTCCGTTATCTCCCTCGCGTTATCGGATGCTAGCGTTCAAACCACAAAAGAATAATAAATTAGACACTTCTTGGAATCGTCGCTCCTCATCTCAAGCTCACCGCCTAACTTCGATATCCGGTCCAGATTATCTAAAACTCGTAAATTGATAGTTGACACCTAGAGCGTTCGCTCCTGCGGGTCACCGTATCGTGACCTCTTAGTACAATTTATTGTGACATATTCCAAGAAAACGTCTTTCTTAGAAATCCCCACCAAAAGGGAATTGCACACGACACTCAGATTTTTCTCTATTTGATGGGTATATAAACCCTTAATTCTTAACTTCATTGCGGCATACCATCATTAGCATCTCACCGTAACTCTACGGCATCTCATTATCGAGATCCCACCGTAGCTCTACAGTACATAATTTCTGTAGCCTTACGATACTCTGTATAAAGTCACGCGTTTGCCGTCAACTGCGTCGACATACTCAAATTGTTAGTCGCGCATAGAATTATAAAGTAAAAGTTAAATAAAGAACTCTTGTGCTTCAAAACTCGAATACGTTGATTTTGCTAAACATCCCGCGACCGAGGTCCTAGAGAAGGGAAGAAGGCGAACGAGCGTATTACGATCCACTGCCTGAAGTTCACAGTCTATCACAAGGTAAGTACTTATAATTACCCAGACTATTTAACACGCCAATTTTAATTCTAAGTTACGTTAGACTGACAATTCTCTTTCAATCACTACCTTCTCCTAAAACAAATAAACGAAATCCACTGTTAAGCATTGCATGCAGCTAACAGTTTCCCGTTGTCAATCGGTATTTATCAAATTAGAATCCAACTACCTTTCCATAATTTATTCAAGGTATCAATATCAGAAACTAGCAATATTAACGTGTAGAAACAGTACTCTTGATATCACTCGGACGTCGTCCAATCCACACTTTACCTCTAGCCGTTGGACGTACCTTTCGTAAGTCCATACGACTCTCTACCATTTCCTCAGCATCCCGTCGTTGTCGAGCACCCAGCGATAGTGCCTGGTGACAAAGCTCCCCTCAACACCCTGCGTTATTTCCATCGTCGACGATAGGCATCCTTCGTATGCCCGAAGACAACTTCTCATTACCTTCTCTCGCCTAATAATATCGATAACAAGAGACAAGATATCGCGTAAGAATTCTTAAATAGAATTCCAGAATTAATTTCGCTCTGGACGTGGTCCAATCCTCATTTTACCTATAGTTGCAACGCATACTTTTACCGTAGGCACAAGCAACTTTCTGCCATTTCCTCAACTTCCTTTCGTTGTCGAGCACCCAGCGATAGTGCCTGGTGACAAAGCTCCCATCAACACCCTACGTTATTTCCATCGTCGACGACAGGCATCCTTCGTATGCCCGAAGACATTCTCCTTAACCATCGACCTTCCTTTTGAATTTGTATTTAAGATCAAATGAATAGACGTATCGAATATTGATATCTCACTTCCTCAAGCTCACCCTTCATGTTATCTCACGATAGTTCTTATCTAACTCATTATAAGCCCTTCATTCCGACTATATAACCCCTTGTAGATGAGCAACCCGAGAGACAGAAAAGCACGTCGGAAAAGGAGGAATCATCGAGCCGGCTTGAAAACTCGCGAAGCCCGCGTTATATCGACTTTACGCTGGCTTAAGCGTAAAGCACTTAAAAATAAGCCGCGTGTCAAATCGTGTGAAATAGTATCATTTTCTCCCGATACATTGCGTCGCTTAAAAACCTCATCTTCTCAAACTAATACTCCACGAAGCTTAACAAACGAGCACGAAATAACGCCTGTAATAAATTTACCGTCAGGCTTAGATTCATACTCTCCAGAATTAATATTATTCTCTGAATGGTGTCAGAACATACGCTATTTAAAAGAAAATTACACTGCAGATAACCATCAAGAAGAATCTCAATCTAACGATTTAATCTCTCAGCTAAAAACTCAACTCCCCGAGAATTCTTTAGAAATAGATGAGTACGACAATTATCTAAATTATTGATGTATGTACACTTAATCATATGTGCATTAAATATATTATTCTCATCATTGCCTCTACTAATTAATTCAAATGCTACCCAGATCTACTGAATTAGACGTCCAAGGATTAACAAACGATGATGCAAATTCAATTATAAATATAATTATCGGGCTACTAACTGACGTTTTAGAAGGAACTATTGATATCGATCAACTCATAGTCTGCTTAGATAATCTTCATATCCCTGGTGCTCAAATAAGCGTCGAATTCACAGACGATTAAATAAATATCAAATTCATTTTATTAATTAGCCCCTGAATTATTATTATCATCCAGATGAATAAACAACTTCAAGGCTTAATTTGCAATACAATTTACCAATTAATACTCAATTTGATCTATGAATATTTGAATGGTAAAATAACTTTCGATCAAGTCATAACTATTTTAAACGACATCGAAGATATCGCTAATAGATTCGATACTCCCAACTAGTAACTAATACCCCACTCCTGTGACCTACAACATTCCCTAGATCCGTAACCTCGGTCCTAGCTCTCGGCGTCCCAGAGGTATAGCCGGTGTAAGCAGGTTGCCTCACAAAAATAGAGAGCGCCCGTTTTCTCACTAGCCTAGGCATAGAGAGAGAAGGGAGATCACCCAGACGTGACACTTGATTGGTTGAACGAGATCTTAAGACGATCTTAAATATAAGAACGGACTATGAATACCGGCCTTAGATGCCATTTTTTAATGAAAAGATATTTCGATTAAACAGCACTTCAGATGGCTTTAGCACACTCTTAAAAACCCCCGAAAACTATCCTTTTCCCTTTATAATCAATCAACATCTGTAAAATGATCGAGATATCAGACTTTGACATGCGGAATGACTGCGCATGTGCAAAGACCAGACGGACTGGGCTTCATAATATTACATTTTACAGCTGTTGATTGATTATAAAGGGGAAAGGATAGTTTTCGGGGTTTTTTAAGAATGTGCTAAAGCCATCTGAAGTGCTGTTTCATCGAAATATTTTTTTATTTCGAAATGGCATCTAAGAAATTTTAGCGTGTGTTTTCTCGCCTCTGACGTCACGATTTCGACATGGTCGGCAAGGAGCCAGAAGCCTTAAATGCTTGAAAAACCATTCTTGGTGATAAACCTTTACAATCGTATGAATAAAAAATATTAGAAAGCGCATACAGTAAAGAAAACTTATTTTAAAAAGCTGCACCTCTTCTTATTTTACCTGACTTTTAAACGAAAATACCTGAAACATTAGGGAAATAGCGATTTCTCAGACATATATATATACAAGGTGTCCCATTTTATTTTGAACAGTCATATATCGAAATGACGAGGTTTTAGAAAAAAAATGTATCAGGCAAAAATTGTAGAAAGACATTTTTGAGATTTCGAGGTCATCATTACTTTTTCAAACAGAATCACCATAATTTTCTTACATAAACCGATTCCTCGTAATATTTGGCGTAAAAAATTGTTAGAGTGGAAGAGTCGAAAAATGAAGGGTTTACGAGATATTTTATTCTAACACATTTTGACAAAAAATATGAAGTATCTCGTGATATATTCATTTTTCGATAACATATTTTAATAATTTTCTGCGTAGAAAAATAATTGGTATAAAAAACATACTCTTGTGAATAAAAAAGAATTGCTATGTGCAACTGTATATCCTTTTTTTAAAATAACTATATGTTTTTATATATCAATTAATTGATTTCATTATTCTATGCAAAAAATTATTAAGATAAGATTATCGAAAACAGATGAAATATTACGAGATATTTTATATTTAAAAAAATGTATCAGAATGAAGCATAAAATATCTTGTAAACCATTCGTTTTTGACTATTCTACTCTAACAATTTTTTATGCCAAATATTACGAGGACTCGATTTATGCAAAAAACTTATGGTACTTCTGATTTTGAAAAAGTAATGATGACCTTGAAATTTCAAAAATGCCTCCACACCTGGAATAAGACTATGCTTACGACAAGACGTCCCCCTTGAAATTCTACAACTTTTAAGAAACACTTTTCAATGGAAACCTTGGTTTTCGAAAAATATAATAGCAATGCATTATTTAAAGTAGGATATTATACAGGGTGTCCCAGAATTAGTGGTACATCTGTTAATGGCAGATTCCTGGGATTATTTGAAGATAATTTTTCCTCAGCGAAAATGTCGAGGAAGGCCATCATTTTTTGCATGTTCTCAATTTTTGCCATCATGTATCTTTGTAATTAATTGTAAGCCTTAAATTAAAATTCTATTAAAGTAAACTCTACTTGAAATTAATTGAAGAATGTGATTTTGTTAATATTTTATTTCCACAATACTTACAATTAGTTTGCGAAAAACCCTTTATTTTTAATCACTTATAACTCGAAAGTTATTGGTGTCTCGACATTTTTGCTGAGGCAAAAAATTGTCTCCAAATAATCCCAGGAATCTGCTATTAAGAGTGTACCACTAATTCTGGGACACCCTGTATATAGAAAATCAATCTTATATAATTATTATACTTTGTTCATTTAGATATTTCGTAGTTATATATATACATACATATATATATATATATATATATATAATTATAGTTTGTTCTTTTAAATTTTATTACTTATATTCCGCCGAATATTTTGCGCTCTAGTTTTCGAAGAGTCCTCTCCGTAATCGTACATTTATAATTGTCGACATGCAAAGACTGCGAAATTGGATAGTTGCCGGAAATCAGACGAATTCCATCGTCGGAAAGGAAATCGCGGTGTCCGTATTGTCCGTATGTATATGTATGCCAGCACACTTCTTGTACCGGCGATCGCGAAGAGAGGTCGGTCGAGCGTAAAGTCCGGCCGCCTCTTGACCGCTACCCTGATGCCCTTCGATGACTCGTAATGACCGCTTGCGCGGCACCTTACTCTATTTTCTGCACGTATAAATGTACGCGACGCTACGCCCGCACGACCGTATTCCGCAGTGCACCGCGACGTACGTGTGTCCATTGTGTCGAAGATATATCCTAGAAGAAGAGTGCCAAGAATCTTTTTCCAGGTAAAAAAATCTACACAGGATACGTCTATGTGAATTCGAAGATGTCGCAAGTGATTTTTTTTTTACCACCCCATGCTTTCGCTCTTATTTGATATTTCGTTTTATCTGGCTTAAAAGTAAAATTTAAAAAATGCAATAAAAATGTCATATTTTCATCAGGATAGAAAAATATAAATATATGATATAGGAATGAAAAGAATAATTAAGAAGATGAATAAAAAAATATAAATAGGGCAATTAAAAATTAATGTGATACATTAATAATTTTTAAATTGTATGATTAATTAATAATATAAAATACAGAAGTAAATGTAAGGGATATAAAATTATATTACTTTGAATTCTTTTGTGTTCAATAAATTATATATTATTATTAAAATTAAAAGAAAATGATAGAGATAAAAATAATTAAAAAGATAAATAAAAAATAGAGCGATTAAAAATTAATGTGATACATTTAATAATTCTTAACTGTATGATTAATTAATAATATAAAATACAGAAGTAAATATAAAGGAATATAAAATTATAAATTTACTTATTTACTTAATTTTCTTGTTCAATTAAATTATATATTATTATTATTAAAATTAAAAGAAAATTAAATAATAAATGATATGACATCTTATAATTAGCGTTTTATAAAAATATTCGGTAACTATATTTTTTAAATTATCGATACCTTCGATATTTTTAAGAATATCAACACTTTCGATTCCAAATTTTCTTGAAAAAGTAAATTTACATTTATTATACGGCATTTATTGATTTTCTGTCACTCTCTCAAACATTTCACAATTTACACGCGTATACGTGTAAAGAATCGAAAATAGAAATATGTAAAAAATGTAATGGGATAACAATAATAGGTCACAATTCTTTTGTGAATGATAGGAACGAAAAAAATAAGCGAGAAAAAGAACAGAGCACGTGTAAACATTGTAAATACATCTAATGAATTTGATTGAATTTGTATGTTGGTCCGCGAGTTTATTTTTTCGATTTAATTTCTTATTTTTGATAATATCGTTCATCGAATATTTTATTCACGAAAATATAATTTTAAAAAAATATGAATTAGTGTGATTTTTAATAATTAATTTTTTCAATCTAATTTTTTTTTATACAAATAAGAAAAAAATTAAATTTACATAATTAAATATATATATAAAATATATATTTTATAAACATTTTTATATAATAAAAAGATATATAATTATAAATATATATAAATTTATAGATAAAAAGGTATATATAAATTTTATATACACATATATAAATTTATGTATATATTTATATATAAAAAAATATATAAATTATATATATGTGTAATACATATATATAATTTATAAATTATTTATTTTGAAAAATTTAATTAATATTTTGATTGAAACAAAAGTTGCAAAAAGAGTCAAAAATATTTTTTTTTTTTTAATTTTTCATTTCTTTTTCTCTTTTCAATTCATATTGTTCATAGTTTTTATAGGCAAATAAGTAAATAGACAGGATATCTTTTATTGACAGAGATGGATTTTCTTTGAACTGCGTATTCTTTTGCTAATTTCGTTATTTTTAAAAAAATCGATATCGACAAAAAGAGTCTCAAAGAAAGCCCTTATTACAGTTCACGAGAAATTAGTTGATTTTTAACGATATATATATATATATATATATATATACGTGTATATATATACATATATCCCCTGTAGAAAAGGAAAGAGGGAGAAAATTTAGCCACTGCAGCATTAACCCAAAACATCGATATCCGCCGGTCCTGAGAGAGACTCGCACGCGTTGCACTCTAAATGCAGATGCACCCTCGTGCCTTCCACGTCCTCGCCCTCGCACTGACTGCGGTTGTAAGGGTCGGCTGTGACGATAAAGCAAGATGGTATTCCGGATTACGGTCTATGCTCAAAAATTGCTCGCCGGAGTCCCAGAACAATTCCGGCCGGGATGAGAGATTATTGGAGATTTTCAAGGGTTGCGTCCAGCAGAGAATCGTCGACACCCTGGACGCCTTTCTTGACGATGACGTCATCCCAATAATCGAGGGACTCGACCTGATACGATTTCGTCCGAACGGCGAAAACGGCATGGAATCTAAGTGAGTTGATCCCTAATGATAATAATATAAAAGATTGACAAATTTAAAAAAAAATTAAGATTCAGGGCGAGGGTTCGGTGGGTTGTTGTAACGGAAAAAAAGCAGGTAGGCGTTTTAGTAGTCAGAAATAGAATTTATCCGACAAAGGCTAAGTATACGTTAATCAGGGAGAAAAGGGAGCTGGAATTTATTGGAGGGATTCTCTTTCTCTCTCTCTCTCTTACAGCGGCTCGTATAATATTTGTTATATTAGAATTCTTGTTGAATTTCGAAAGAATGCGTTATATCTATCGCGTGCTTCAAAGTTCAGAACGCATGTGCACTGAAAATTTTCAAATTATTTTCAATTATATGATGTTATTGAAAGAGTATGAGAAAAAGCGCTTGTTACATGCCATAAAGATATTGTGTATATTTTAGGAAAACGCATACTATACATTATAAAAGTTAATTATGTATATGTAGTGTTATATATCAAGAGTAAAGAAGGGTTTAAAGTAAGGGAAGTGTGTCTAACATCAGATTCATTTTTAAAACCCCATTTTTGGATAAGATTTTTTTTAGAGAATAAAAATTGAATAAATTACAGTTTGTTCAGACTTCTAATTATAGTAAATAAACCAAACTTTTTCGATAGTGTAATCCATTTTTTTAGTAGAAGTATTAAAAATGATAATTTTCGATTGGGCACACTATATGTTTCTAAATATCGTACACCTCATTTTTATCTTTTCAAAAAGTGGGTTATTGGGGAAAAAACATTAATTTTAATTTATTAAAATTGTTTATTTAATTATCAATACATGTAGAAAAAATTCAAGTAAAATATTTAAAAAAACGTTAGTCTCATAAAAATAGCACACAAATTTGATAAATTACAATTCAAACACAAAATACAAATAAATTGCACAAAATAATACAAATTTAAAATCATAATATACATTTTAAACTGAAGTTATATATTTTTAAATATTAATATCAGTGGGTGTACGATATTAGGCAAGTATTCATGAAAGAAATGGCTATTCAAACGAGAATACAAAATTATAGTCTACAATAACTTAAATTTTTATGAATGAAACTAAAAGACTATAACTTTAAAAATATCTAAAAAAACTATTTTCACGTACTTTTTTATTCAAACACCTGCCTAAACACAAACATTTTTTAAATAACTAAAACTGAAATAATTTACACCGACAAATTGTCCTCTTCGTTCATTTTTATAACTAGATTAACGTTACTGCACAAAGGAGAAGCAATTAAAACAGTTTTCAAAAGAGTGTAGCATTTACCACTATAATTGATTTTCGAAATCGTTATCAATTCGCAGATGTAATTGCATGTGTCTGTTCGAAAACTGAACCTTATAAAACGCAAGTTCCGAAAAAAAAGAGAAATTAATATCTCTATACAATTCTCTACGTGTGAGTCTTCAGCAGAAATAATTTTCCCGACAGATCGGAAGAGAGCACCGGCTGGTCGGCGATTATTTGGAATCGATTGGCTCGCGTCCTGCGGACTCACGCTTTCAAAGTCGACGTCGAACGCATATTTAGCATCACAGCATCGTCCGAACTTGGTCCGAACAGCAATGTCGTCCAAAGTGAGTTTCCGCGACGCAATCGTTGAGTTTGAGATTAATTTACAATTACAACTTTGTAAATTTCCAGGTCGAAGACGTCACCGACGTCGTCATCGTCACCGTCATCACATGCTACCGCTGATGATGATAGGCCTGTTGCTGATGGGTTCGATCCTAGTACCGATGGGCTTCCAATTTCTCGCGGTGCTGGGCGGCAAGGCTCTGATACTCGCCAAAATGGCCCTGATATTGTCCAGTATACAGGGCCTAAAGAAGATAGCCACGAGCGGCGTCAATTACGGGTTATACCACGTTCACGACAGAAGCCACCAGGTGCTCCCCCAGGAGGACGAGCATCAGTTATTCGTGCCTCCGCATCTTTAGCTCTTTTCTCGTCAAGTAAGAGGGTCGTAGATACGAATTATTCAAGGAGAGGTATTCTTCCAACGTGATGCGCATTGTACCTTCGATAAAAACGAAGAGTAAAAAGCAGTGATCACACAGTCGACATTACTTTCTGAAATTCTGAATTATTCATCGGCGAAAGGTCCTTGAATTTTATTAATAATCACGTACACGCGAATCTCTTGTGTTCTCTATTTTTTTTCCTTCGAGAGATTTTACCCATCGTCGCACATTTCGCCCCGCAAACTGTTCGATTACGCAAAAGCATTTTTTCTGAAATCTTGTTTGTAGATGACATTATACATATTGGATATAATAATACAAGGTTATTCAAAATAATTCGTACGATTTTAAATGACTATATTTTTGAAGTTTACAAATACATATAGTGATACATCAACCACAAAAGAAAAATTTTTGTCTCTCACCTTTTGTAAGTGTTCGATGTGATTTTCCTTAATTTTACACGAGCAACGTCAAGACGATGGTTAAATTCCTCCCATACTTTAACTAGCACATCCGTTGTCACTGACTCCAAAACGGTGGCATGTATGTAGCATCTTTAACATACTCCCCCTTCCCCAAAAAGAAAAAGTGATATCTTCCATGATTTGATGCTGACCCTCTAGATCTCTTCGTGCGACTTTTTCGGTAATTATTAAAAGCCTCACAGATTTCAATGACCTTGATATATATATATTATTAAGGACACATGGCCCTGAGTAACTCTCAAAAGGTTTTAGCCGTCGCTCGCAGTTCATTAAAAAGTTATAATCAAAATAAGTTTAATGAATAGAACATAATTTTCTAACATTATATGTACATTTAAGAAGAAATATATTGTGGATGGTGGAACATGTATATATTCAATACATAGTATAGTGATAATGCTGCGTTAAATGTTGTTTCTGTTTACATTTTTTGTAAGTTATTCGCAGTGTAGTCTTGTACTTTTGCTTAAATTGTGACAATTCTTTAGTGAATTATGTATTCAGTGAGTGTGTATTTATAAAGTGAAAGCGTGAGCGGGAAATAAAGGGTTGAGCCCTTTATCCATCTTTATCCCAAAAAATTCTAACACTTAACTCAAACTTATTTCTAATTTTGAATTGAAATTAGGTTAGAGTTAGATTAAAATTTTTGTGGGATAAAGGTGCAGGGAGAGGGGCTTCGCCCCGTTCACGCTTTCATTTTATATAATACATATAAAGACACCATATATAGAATGTCCGGTTAAAGATTATGCCAACGCTCGTGAACAGGTAAAAGGTAAACTAAACAGAAAAGTCCTTTTGCTAAATTCCTGTATTATTTTGCTAAATTCGCAATAATTATTGCATTATTAATTAAAATATCTAATAATGAGCTAATGAGCGTGTAAGGAAAGCGGTAAGTCGGAATCGGTACGCATCGCATAGGCATATAGGATGCTTTCCATTTAGTGACACAAGTCGACATAAATCTAAAGGTTCTTCCAATGTGGAGTAAAAAAGATAAACTCTCAACTAGTGCAGCTAAAAAGAACAAATCTTAGATTTGTGTCGATTTATGTCACTAAATAGAAAGCACCCAAAGAATAGATCTTTTGATTGCGTGGTGGGAAAGAAGGTAGGAAAAAGAAAGAAGGAAAGAGATTTGTCTGTTGCAGGCAAAAACGCTATTGCTGTCCTTTCTTTGTTTTTGCTTCGTTATCTCTTACGGCAGATCTATTCTTCGTTTTCCTTGCTCTCATTAGCTCAGCTATTTTAATTAATAAAGCAATAATTATTGCGAATTTAGCAAAATACAGGACTTTTCTGTTCAGTTTACTGTACTTTACCTGCTCACAAACATTGGCACAATCTTTACCAGACACTCTGTATATTGTGTGTGTACTTCTTGTTAGTAAATTAATATGTTGATAATTAGTTGTTAGAAAATTACGTTCTATTCATTAAACTTATTTTGTTAATAATTTTTTAATAAATTGCAAGCGACGGTTAAAATCCTTTGAAAATTCCTCAGGGCCATATCCTTGATAATATCCTTGATAATATCCTTGATATTATCAAGGATACGGCCCTGAGGAATCTACTTTTTTCTTTTGAGGATTAAGGTAAGTAGATTATATGTAAGATGAGAGACAAAACTTGAACAATTTTTCTTTTTTTGATTGAGGTATCGCTAATCACTATATGTAATGGTAACCTTCAAAAATAAAATCATTTGAAATGGGATGAATCATTTTGAATAACCCTTTTTGTATATTAGGATATATATAGTTATATGTATCGCCGAGACAGATTTTGAAGGTAGCTTGAAGGGTAAAATGTTTCCTTCTTTTAATCTGAACGTTAGTAAAGTGTTAAATTGATTGTGAATTTAATTACTATTCCGAATTTGACAAATTAGCGCGTGCGCGAAAGAGACTGACAAGAGAACTTCGCAAACCCGCAAAAATCTGATTTTGATGAAACTTTACACATATATGTATAATTTAGAAATTTTTAGTTGCGGCCTAAAAACGATTCTACAGAGATGAAATCATCTTTCATCACAGATATCTATACTAAACTGTGTCTTTCATATGTATTAGAGCGACTCTTTGCTTTTCTCGATATATCTCGAAAAATATAAAAAAATGTTTTATACAAAAGTTTCATGGTAAAAACATCTCATCTAATTAACTACATTAACCAAATTTTGAAATAATAAATTTTTTTAAAGACTTAAAAAACAATTTTTTTTAAAATTATTTTTTGAAAATATTTTAATATGCATAGAGATATAAGAATAGAGTGCGCGAGTCATATGCTAGCGTGTAAGTTACTGCGATAGAGGATGCGATATAAGAATAGAAAGAGAAAGCTGCATATAGGCCCCTTGTGTCCTTGTCATATGCACGCTATTTAGACAATGACAGAAGGGGCCCATGTGCAGCTTTCTCTTTCTATATTGATATATCGCTTTTTCAGGTCGCTCGCGCACTCTATTTTTATATCTCTATGTTAATATGCTTAAATAAAAGTGTTCTTACAATGAAACTTTTGCACAAAATATTTTTCGATATCTCGAATATTTTTCAAAATATATCGAGAAAAGCAAAACGTCGCTTTAATAAGTATCATAGGGATGGTTTTACTCTTTAGAATCGTTTTTGGATCACAACTAAAAATTTCTAAATTCATTTATTTATCCTCTCTACATGCGTATAAAGTTTCGTCAAAATTATAATTTTGCGATTTGTGAGGTTTGCGAGGTTCCTTTGTGAGTTCAGTTGAAAGGTTAGTTTCAGGGGGGTGGGGGTCCATGTATGATGAAATTCGCCGCAACAGAATTGCAAATCAGCGGTTGTATTATTGATAGATCCATAAAGTGTGTACTGTATTATTTGCAGCGATTATCCGTGATCGTCGTTTTAATCGTATTTAATTTAAACATGAGAGAATCCGCGCTCGCGAAACATACCGTTTCGTTTTGACAGGCGCGATACTATCTGTCACACGATGAGAGCATTGTTGTTTGCGCGCATCTGGGAGGAAAATAATCATTTTGAAGGGAACACATATATGGGATATATATGTATGTAATGCGTCAACCACGATGTTCGTTAACTGAAATCGTTTCGAAGTCGATTCGCCCCTGTGTGGATGCAACGATCGAAGAGGGCGAGGATTGGGATTCGTCCTTCCCCCCTATCTCCCGTTTTGGTAAATTCGAACGCGTTATTCGCGTTGACAACAAAGTTGTCAGGACGATAAATCGCGATTATTTTATTCAGTGTTGTCTTAAGACGCGTGGCATTTCGTGTTCAACTTCTATAGGGAAACATGCATACGAAATGTCTACCATTTACATCTAAATAGAATTACATCGTCATAGGGTGCTCTTGACGTTTATAGCGTACTTTGGCCTCATCGCGTGCAAAAGATCTATATTGAAATATCGATCGTATTTGTTTTTGTATTTTATCTCTGTATTTTATCAAATCATGTAGAGAATAGAGATCCGTGTAATAATAAACATGCGATTTTATTAGTCAACGATCTTTGTAATCAAAATGCTTATTTATTTTGTGATAGAGTATATATAATATAACGAATTTTTCTTAAAAAGTTTAGTGTAAGGGATAAACATTCAAATTTTATTAATTTGAAATTCTGTGTAGTGTGTCTCAGACACTGGAGGATCCTAGGGAGAAAGTTTGGGATTTTAACCCCAACCCTCCCTTCCCCCTTTCAAATTAAAAGAAATAATTGTAATTTTACTCGTGTTGATTTATGAAAATTTTCAATGTTACGTTTGAAAAAATAAAAATTTTTTTAATAAAGTTTTTTAAAAAACAAAAAAATTTTTTAAATAAAAATAAAGTTTTATCACCGCGTTGTTCTCGTCGTTGATCCTGAAATAAAAGCCAAACGTGAAATTAAGAAAAATATCAAACCAAAATAAAAATTTTGCAAAAACCTCCCCTATTATTGACTTCAGGATTCGCTAGTGATCTCAGACATAGCTGACAATTATCTCTTGCGCTATAATTAACTTTTGATCACATTCGTTAACATTTGTTTTATACTATGCTATAAAAAATGCGTAATATTCATTAATTATTTATTATATCACTATTTATATTGTAAGTCGAAATATAGAAATATTATGATTTTTTGTACATTGAATATTTTGATTAAATATTGTTATCGCTAAATAATATGGAAAGTTAATGGCCAATTCACAGTCACCTATGATTTCAATGTTTAATTTAACATTCTTAACATTTTTCATCATTATCTTGAAAGTAAGTAGATTTCTCACTTTAAATTATTTACGATTAATATGTTCATCTTTATTAAATACACTTGTCGCCACTCTTGATGAATTCAACATTTAACATGTAAACATTTAATTTAGCATGCAAACATTTTAACGTTTAATTTAACTTTCTTAAATCATTCTTCTGTCATCATTATCTTGAAAGTAAATTGAATTCTTACTTTAAACTATTTGGCCCGTATTATGAGCTCGCATCTATCTTTAGATGTACTTCTAAAGTTAGAGGCGCCTCTAAAGTTAGAGGCGCAGATAAATGTACATCTAAAATCAATCATATATTTATCGCACATTTAGAGCTTACATCTATCTCTTAGATGTGTCTCTAAAGTTAGAGACGCAGATAAACTGACTTTCAGTCATACATTCATCTGCGTCTCTCACTTTAGAGGCACGCATCTATCTCTTAGATGTGCCTCTAAAGTTAGAGGCGCAAATAAATGTACCCAAGGGCACATTTATCGAGAGTAGCATAAATGTGCTATAAATGGTACAAAATAGGTTTTTTAGGCGATTTCCTCTAGATGCGCCGCTAAATGTGCGCTCATAATACCGCCACATTTATCGTGACACGTTTAGAGACACATCTAGAGATAGATGTGTTAGATGTGTGCTCATAATACCGCCACATTTATCGTGACACGTTTAGAGACACATCTAGAGATAGATGTGCGCTCATAATATCGCCACAATTATCGTGGTACATTTAGAAGTACATCTAGAGATAGATGTGAGCTCATAATACGGGCCTCTCTAACTTTAGAGACACCTCTAACTTTAGAGGTACATCTAGAGATAAATGTGAGCTCATAATACGGGCCTTTAAAGCCTAGTCTACAATGGCAGTAAGCAGTATAGAGTAAGCAGTAAGCAGTAAGCAGTATGAAATGGGAATTGCCCATTTCGTTACTCCCGGTCTTTACATCCACTAAAAACAATATACTCTCTATTCCTACAGCCTTGTTATTGCCATTGTATACTGTTTTTAGTGGATGTAAAGACCGGGAGTAACGAAATGGGCAATTCCCATTTCATACTGCTTACTGCTTACTGCTTACTCTATACTGCTTACTGCCATTGTAGACTAGGCTTAAGGTTAACATGCGTGAACATTTAACGTATGAATATTTCAACATTTAACATCTTCCTCTCATCATTATCTTCAAAGTAAATAGATTTCTCAAACTATTTAAGACTATTAACATGTGAACATTTATATTTATAATAAGATACATTTTTGTATTTCGAAAATTAAATTTGCTAATATAATTATATAATTTTTTATTTTCTCGCTTTATATTTACGTATAAATTATATTCTGAGTTCGTTGAGAAATAAAAGATAACACAAATATAATAACGCGTCCGCCTCTCTTCTTGTGCATTTCCAATGCAGGAATAGTCATTTATAAAGCTTACAGGATATTACCTTGAGCCACCCGGACGACGACTCCTCGCCGCCGTCATTGATCTCAATTAATGCTTTGAGATTAAAGCCGGACAAGACGGCGCGATGTCGAGACGATACATATATATATATATATATATATATATATATATATATTATATAAATATATTTGTGTATATACATATATAGGTATATATGTATATATATAAATCGATTTATATGTATAAAAAATATGGTGATTCCATTTAAAAAATTCAAGATGACTTTGATATGACCTCCGTAATGCCATCAAACCGTTTCAAACTGCTAAATGGATTTTTTAAACATTACAATTTTTACTTAAAACATTTTTTTGTAAAAGTGCTTTCTTTCCGAAATATTAGACCGTTCTAGGTTCCAGGACTTTTCGCACATTCTGTATGTATACAGGGTGTTCCCGGGTTAAATTATTTATTTTTATAGTTCTATAACTTCAAAAGTCAATATCTTTTGAACGAAGCGTTTGCGAACGTACTTCCAAAAGAAATTTTTCTTTGTTTTGAGGTCCTAAGTGCATATTTCAAGTTTGGCCATTTAATTCGTATATAAACACCCTGTATATAATATATACATATACAATGAATTTCTCTAGGTTGCGCTAATCGAGTGATCGTTTAACGTCCATCGTCCATTTCGCTGATGACAGAATGACATACGCGAGATCCTGCCGGATCTCAACGTCGTGCGGCTGCGATCGTGTATTCCGATACACACGGTGACGAACGTCGCCGTAAGCACAAATATCGAAGAATATTTAAAATTTCAAATCTATATTATTCTTTCTTTCTTTCTCTCTCTCTCTCTCTTCCTGTCTGGTGATACAACATTCGTCATAGCGTTCGATGCTGACGCAGATGAGCGTCGCGATGGCAATTTTCAGTAGCTGTGATAAAATCCGTTGATAATTGTTGTTCCTTTGACATTCACGTAAAGCTGAATAGAAGCGTGAATGCGAAAATAATAAACGAGAAACAAATTTTTGCTGTTAAAGCTTAAAAAAAATATGGAAAAACAGAGAGAGTGAAAGAAAGAGAGTGAGAAACAGATATGAAGAAACTTGTAGGTGTGTGTATATATATATATATACACATATCTTGAATTATTAAATCTTCTATTTTTTTCACAACAGGTAATTGATTAGAGAACGAAGTAATTTTACTCTTACGCTTTTAATTATTTTATCAATGCTTTAAAGAATATCCTGAATTAGTGAACATGAGTATTTATAACATTTTTAAAAAATTAATTTGAAAACAATCTTGAGTTAAAACAAATAATCAAGGCGTTTGATCGTCGAGCTTAATTGAAAAAAGTTGAATCGATATATATAGTTTTTTTTTAGAGAGAGAGAAAGAGAGAGAGAGAGAGAGAGAGAGAGAGAGAGAGAGAGAGAGAGAGAGAGAGAGAGAGAGAGAGAGAGAGAGAGAGAGAGAGAGATTTGATTGATCGATTGATTTATTCTTTATTATCTATTCTCTATTATCTTATATATCTTTATTAGTTTTTTCTCAACTATTTGTAATACAAATCTAATTTACATTACTTATAACCAGTGTTGTGCTTAAATGATTTTAATATTAGCTATAGATAAAGATGAGATAAAAATATGTAAATTTATCTTAGATAAGATAAAGATGAGTTTGTGTTAAATATATCTAGATAAAAGATAAAATTATATGGCGATTCATCTATTAGATAATTTCCCGATAATATTATTTTTAAGACCGTTTATATGTAAACACAGTTATAAAAGAAAAAAATGGAAATTATAAAAGGGATATAAGAATATATTCATAATTTTATTTACAAGTTTTTATCGCTTACTGCTTAATTTCTACTACTTAAGTATTTTTATGTGCTATGACTCTAAACCAAATTATCTGAACATTATTCTAGAAAATTTAGTAAAGATAACACTTTTTTTCATCTAAGATGTAGATATAGATAATACATTTTTATTATCTACATAAAGATAAGGTGACGCCAAAATTTCATCTAGATATAATCATCTATATAATTTTATTTAGATAACAGCAAACACTGCTTATAACATGTTCCTTTAACGTTCTCTTAAACGGCTCAATTTTTTCATATCGTTTTATCTCAGTTAATAAGGCATTATACATTTTCAGAGAGAGAGAAAGAGAAAAGAGGAAGAGAGAGAAAAAGAGGCTGTAGTGGAAATACGTACAAAACGAGAGAACTGTATAATAACCATCAGGTGAAATACTTCCCCCTCCTCCTCCCCCTAGATAGATAATTGTCGCGCATCGTGCGCGCGCCCACGCTTCCAAATCCAACGTATCAAGTTATTATACCGCGTATAACGATATAAGGTTCGAGGTGCGCAGTCAGAGCAGTGAGGACGAAGCGAGGAGGCTGTGAACGAAGCGGCTATAAGAGGGAGCGTTGTGCGTCGCGACGCCACCAGAACACCTGCCGCGGTCGGCCCAACCCCACGATCTTGCGCGCTCCGATCTCTCTTTCGGTGGCAATTGAAAAAGAAGACAGAGGGAGGTCGATCCAGCTGCGAGGAGGACAAAAGAGAAAGAAAGAGAGAGAGAGGGGGGAAAAAAAAGTTGAGTTCTTTAGTCGCGTTCGGCCGATTCTTCAGTTTCTTCCTGAAACCGGTGTGAGAGATGTTCTCCAAATCGATTTCCGCGATTCCGATTTTTTTAGTCGTCGTCGGCGCCTTCCACCTTGCGAGAGCCGCGATTGCCAACGATCATCATCAGCAACAGGTAAATATGTTTAACTCCAGTATATATTTTTTTTAAATTGAAATCTATATATTGAAATATATAGTTTCTTTTTTTTTTAGAGAAGAGAAAGTAGAATCGATATATAGCGTTTTTTTATAGAAGAAAGTAGAATTGATAGATAATAATTTAAAAAAAAAAAAAAGAAGAAAGTAGAATTAATAAATAGTAATATTTTTCTTTATTTTTTTTTTAGAGAGAAAAGAAAGTTGAAAAACAAATATATAATAGTATTTTTTTAAAGAAAATTTTTTTAGTAGAATCGATAGGGGAAAGTATGCTAAATCGTACCGTTCGTTAAAGTCATACCTCTACTGTATTTCAAACAGAGTTAAAATATTTTAAAGTGATAAAACGCTTTGTATCGCAGCTAGCCTCACTCGAATGCTGCAATGTTTGTTTCCTTCACAAACGATCCGTTGATGAGTGACATTCATAAATTTATTTTGTGTGATTTTCATGTAACATTCGGCACCCCATGCCTATCACATTGGGAAAGATAAGCAATTTTAAACTTATTATTAAAGCATTTTTTCATCTTATTTAAACCTGTACATGGAAGCGTTGAAAAATCGGCCAAAATGTTTTAAGATTATTTTTTTATTCACAAATTTGACAAAGCAATGGAAATTCGGTAAAACGTACCACTAATTTTTTCCTATATCGTACTGGTACGATTTACTAAATTAATTTTTTTACTTAGGCATAGTTTTTTTTCTTTATACTTAAATGGACAACCGAAAAAAATATTATCAAATTTTATAATTATATTGAGATAATGCTTATTTATATTTTTGTGTGATACTCAAAGTATTTTTGTTAAATTTTTGAAGAGAATTTATGATTATAAATATGACATTCTTATAGATATATTTTGTTGCAGACTGAGAATTTTTGTAGGAAATAAAACTTTATTTTTGTTACAATTTTTAAATTTTATTGTTAGAGGTACGATTTAAAAACTACATGGTACAATGTGCAAACCAATATTGTAAATCGTACCAAAAACTACTTTTTTTTTAATTTTTAATTTACGATATGAAACAATGATAAATTAGTGTTAATATTTAGCCTACATCGTTGAAAAAGAACCATAGTTTCAAATAAATAAAAAAATTTTGTTTTTTTTTGATAGTTTTATTGCAATTTTAATATTTACCTTATGAGGGGGGGGGGGGTGCGATTTAGCATATTTTCCCTTATATGGTTTTTTTTAAAGAAAAAAGTAGAATCGTTTTTTAAGAAAAGTAGAATCGTTTTTTAAGAAAAGTAGAATCTAAAAATAGATAGTAATATTCTTTTTAGGGAAGAAAATAGAATTGATAGATAGTAATATTTTCTTTAGAGAAAGTAGAATTGATATATAGTAGTATTTTCTTTTAGAGAAAAAAAAGTAAAGAGAATTGACATATAGTAATATTTTTTAGAGAGAAGAAAGTAGAATTGATATACTATATTAATTTTTTTTTTTTTTTTTTTAGAAAGGAAAGTATAGAATTTAAAACTTTGATTTTATAATCTTATTTTCTTAAAATCGCATTTTATAATATATCGAAAAACACACATACATGACAATATATAATTTAAAAGAATAGATTTTTTGAAAATAAAGGTGAAAAATTAATGAGGAAATAATGACCACACATAGATTAATCATAATGCTAGGATAAAAAAAGACTGCAATATTTTTCAATATTATTATTGTATCTATTTTGATTACCATCATAATTCAAAATTGTCATTACATTCTTTCTCGAGCGAAAATAATTAATGAAGATGACTCTGAGAATGAAATAAATGCGATATATTTATAAAACTCTATCGCGCTATAAATAAATATGATACTGCAATATTTCTTTTTTAATGAGAAAACGGAGATTATTTTAAAATCGCTAAAAATAATAACTACTTCTTTAATATACGTCACAAGAAGTCATTAAGGAGTAATGATTATAATGAAGAAAGTATCGCGATATTAAATTTATATTCAAAATAATTATCCTGATTAAAAAGTTTATCTAAAGAAGATTTTGATATATAAAATTATTTGATTATTTGATATATAAAATTTCTCTCTCTCTCTCTCTCTCTCTCTCTCACACACACACACACACACACACATAATTTATTATAATAATTCTCATTCAACGTCAAATTTGTATAAAAACCTCTTGTAAAAGAAATATGATTTTTTATGTAGAAAATAATTATATAAAATAAAATTTTTAATCTTAATTTACTTTATTGAGTCTTACATCATTATTAGAATTAAGGGTTTCTTTATTTTTTCAGCACTGTTAATTATATTTTTAGCTTTTCTTGTCGTTTTCCTCTTATTGAAAGTAGCTATAGAATTCATTTAAGAATCGTTTTAACGTAACAAACTCAATGAAGATAAAATTGCCCTTATAACAGACCGCCATATGACAGAATTATCGTAGCTTCCTTTCGCAACCAATAAGAGAAGCTCCTCTCTCCTTCCACGCTCTAAGAGAATTAATTACCTAATTAGCTTTTTTTGCTATATTTCTTCGCTGATTTTACTATACATTTATAATGATACATATAGTTTTGTGGAAATATATATACACAGCACAATCAACATTATCTTTATTATCTTTATTATCAATATTATCTTTACTAAGAATTATTATTAAGGCTCTTCCGTATTAAAATACAAATATATAAGTGATAGGCCTTAAGAGCCGAACGCGGATGTTGATGCGTATTCTAACGAAATTTAATTTTTCGCTAGAATTAAATTAATTGTGCACAGGGCACGAATTTTTACTACTTGGTATACTGCCAAGTCTTTTCTTGTATGGAATCTTTATTCAATAAACCAATAAAATATTTACAGAAATAAATGGAATATGAAGGAATGAAAATTAATATAGGACATATAGATTACATAATATATTACATTGCAATAATATATATTGACATAAAATTAATAAAAATATAATTTACATATATTGTAGAATAAATTTCAATATAGATATAAAAGATTTAACACACACATAACACACACAATATAGTAATATAATTAATTGAAGAAATATAATAGTTATATATATATATACATACACACACTATATACATATATGTATATATCTCACTCTTTTGTATGGAACTGAAGATTAAGTTAAATTCAGAATAAATGTAACGTAAGTGTAAATTGTATTTATATAAAAAAACTAAAGAACAGAAGAGAAGCGTTCCAAGAGCTGTAAAGATTTTTAAAAGTTTTTAATTCTACTACAACTGACGTCATTTGCTAACTTTTAACGAGTTTTGGTGCCCCACCTCTAAACGAGTAAATCACTCTTTTAGCTTAGTTAGGTTTGAATTAGCCTCCTTTTCATCACTTTTACAAAGAGATAGAGATAAATAAACAGCAT
Organism: Prenolepis imparis; assembly: GCF_030444845.1. Classification (NCBI taxonomy): domain Eukaryota; kingdom Metazoa; phylum Arthropoda; class Insecta; order Hymenoptera; family Formicidae; genus Prenolepis; species Prenolepis imparis. The sequence goes on from NW_028141168.1 coordinate 4,289,398, forward strand.
TAAGTTATCATTAAGGAGAAAAGTTGGAAGAACTTATAATAAAATAAAGAAGACATGATGTATATATGTATATGTGAGAGAATGTATAAAATCTCTCTCTTTCTCATTCTTTTTTATAATTTTTATAGAAGGCACACAAAAGAGACAAAAGAATTCCTTAAACTACATTAATTTCTGTTAGATATCATTTAATATTTAATTAAATTTAAATTATATATAATTTTATTTAAATTTATCCAAACATTACTATGTAAAAAACATTATTAATTAAATTGTGTTTATTAATATTAGCTCAAAGAGAACAAATAAGTCAAAAGGATGTCAATTTGACGTTATATTGATCAAATTTGGATCAAATTTGATTAATATGACGTCAAATTGACATCCTTTTGACTTTCTGTTCTCCTTGGGTAGAGCTAGAGATGTAGCAATAAAATTAAATGTTCTTATCCTTGATGCCATTGATATGTATGTCTCTAAAAGTTCAACGAAACTCTGAAATATCCTATATTACATTGCAGCAGAGCGATCTTGCCATGCCCGTATTAGCGACATGCGATAATTACTTTGCGTACCGAGGCCATCATTATTCTGACGCGAGATCCCTCGCGCCAATTATTTTCGAGACAGGTTTATATCTGGCAAACGGGGAAATATGGTTTTCCGTATAGCGGCTCCGTATCCACGTGACAGTCGAGAAATAATGTTAATTGAAATAAAGCGGATATTACCTCCGCGCGCGCGCATATATGTGTATATGTTTGTGCGGAGAGTGCAATTTGCGCGATTTTTGACTCAGCGCGCGATAAAATGATGAAGCACGAACGATGAGAAGAGGCGACAACGAGATTGCGCTGTACAGGATGTTTTATATATGTATAGTAATGCTGTTTCTTTCATTTCGACTCGGAGATTTCTTAATAAATTGATACTGATTCGAAACGCCTTTGAAAAAAAAATATATTGCTGTTAGGTGCAAATTACATACTTTTTCTTAAAAAAATTAATATAAATATAAATATTATTATTTAATATAAATATATTAAATATAGGGAAAAGTATGCTAAATCGTATTATTTGTTAAATCGTACCTCTACTATTTCGTATTTCTTAAACAGAGTTAAAATATTTAAAGGTGTTAACGCGCTGTTGTATCGCAGCTAGCCTCATTTGAATGCCGCCATGTTTGTTTTCCTTCTCAAGCGATCCGTTAATTTGTGATATTAATCAATTTATTTTGTGTGATTTTCATGTAATATTCGGCACCCTGTGTCTAAGATATTATATTGAGAAAGATAAGCAATTAAACTTATTATTAAAGCATTTTTTCATTTTTAATCCTGTATGGAAGCGATGAAAAATCGGCAAAATGTTTCAAGATTATTTATTTTTTATTCACTTTGACAAAGCAATGGAAGTTCGGTAAAACGTACTACTAACTTTTTCCTATATAGTACTGGTACGATTTACTTTTACTAAATTAATTTTTTTACTTATGCATTAGTTTGTTTTCTTTATATTTATTGTTAGATGGACAATTGAAGAAAATATTATCAAATTTTATAATTATATTTTATTGAGATAATACTTACTTATATATTTATGTGTGACAAAAAAGTATATTTGTTAATTTTTTTAAGAGAATTTATAATTATAAATATGACATTCTTATAGATATGTTTTGTTGCAGACTGAGAACTTTTGTAGAAAATTTTTACATGGAACTAATTGCTAGTTGCAAATTACATACTTTTTCTTAAAAACAACTATGTGTTTTCTTTACATCAATTGATTTCTCTCATTATTTTATGCATAAAAGTATTGAAGTAAGATCATCAAAAAATGAATATGTTACCATATATTTTATAGTTTATGTAAAATTTTGTCATATTAAAATATTAAATATCTCGTAGACTATTTATTTTTTGTGTTTATCCTACTTATATAACTTTTTATGTCAAATATTGCAAAAAATCGATTTATATAAATAAATAGGGCGATTTCATTCAAAAAAATTAGATTGATCTTTAAATGACCTTGAAAAATGACCTTAGTTAAAATTCAAGATTATCAACTTTTATCTTCCTCTAATCTTTTAACTTTTGTATAAAATATTTTCTCGTTACAGTTACAGATTTAACAATATCATATTCAACTATATTAATTAAAATGAAACATCCGGTATTCGTTAAACAAGTTGGAGAAACTATGTGCAAAATTAAATAGCACGATTTAATTTAATTTTATCTAGTGTAATGTCTGGGACAGAGTCCTGCAATTTGATACGAGATGCCTGAATTAAATTAAGAGAAATAGGATAGTGTTGTTTGAATTAAATAAAAACCAGAGAGATTTTCTCTGTGAATAAAAAAAACTAAATAAAACAAGATATATCTGATTTCTAGTTTGCTTTGGAGATTTTATCTGCATGTGCTTTATGCATTTAACAGAACAGAAATCCATTTGCCCTTTAAAGCAAATATTACATTACGCGTATATAGAATCAGAGTGTTTAATATATTTGTGTTGTCCACATAATAACATATCTCTAGAATAGTTTGACTGTGACGGAAATAATCAAACAAACGTGTTATCTGGCAATATCCAAAATATATTCTCCTCAAAAAATGCTATAAAATGTTTTTCCATAGATAATAAAGAACTATTGATTGCACATTGTATAAACTTGTTTGAATACTTCGCGTGAAAAGAAAAGAACATCTAGATTGGACTTTGCAAACTTCAAATGTTATATTACGCGAAACTTACTGTAATATTGAGATATCGGAAAAACGGCAAGTTTGCCCGATACACATAATAATAAGTCTTTCATTTACATACCATCCGCGCGAACAAGCAGTTATAAAATGCATCTAATTGTAATTTGAAACTGTGCTTTATTATGGAAAGGAGAGAGTTATAGATTACACATTAGGACAAAAAAAATCACTTTCTTTCTCTCCGAAGCTCGATACGTTTCTCGAAAATTTTTTGCGCTGAACACGATGTTGTCTGAATTTGCCTAGCACGTCAGGATTTTGAGTAAATTGGAATAAAAGGCTTCAAAAAGAGGCGTTTTTAGCCATTTTTTATTTTTTTTATGACATAAAGAAAACTGGTTTCTAAATAAAAAATAAACTCAATGGCATCTGAAAGTATAATTCAAGAGCTTTCAAACGAATTTTGATTCATGATCGTATGACTTTTTTTCATCAAATTATGGCTGTTTAAATTTTAGACTTTTCGTATAATCTATAATACAAGAAAGGCGAATACAAATACTTGCTTGCGAATATGCTTACTTCATTTTTTGCAATGCTCAATTTTCGAAATACGTTTATATGTTTAATTTAATCCAATATTTTCACAAAATTGGACATTAGATCTAATTTAATATGCAGAGGTGATAAAATAGCTTTTTTGGATCAACAAGATGTCTCATTACATTTTTTGTACCAGGATCGAACTGTCTTCTTTCTTTTTTGACCTATTCTTTGCAAGTAAATTTATATCACAATTACTTTTTTTATTTGCTGCTATATATAAGTATGTATTTATCTATCTTGTAAATTATAGAAATTTAAGAGAGAGAAAGAGAGATATCCTAAAAGTTATCGATCGTCAAATTAGTGTCGTATTATTGCTCGAATGTCATTCTGTCACTTTCTTCCGCGATTCTATTCATCTCACAGCTGTTTTATTCTCGTTCACCTTTCGTTTGCTCTTTTTCAATGAATTGAATACAAATATGTACGTCAAAGTCGGTTTTGCTTCACGTTGGTTCATCTCTTTTTCTCTCGCGCGCGCACATGTCACGTAATAAATCAGAAATTCCGTATGGATGTATGTACATTGAAATTCTCAGTAATCGTTTACATGCACAAGCAAAACGGAATACAAATAATAATCCATTTTTCATCGAAAACTTCAATCTCCGACTTCTTCAGCGCTGCTTGTTATAACGTGAAGAATTTATACTATTAGACAAAAGTATTATTATAAAATTCAATTAACTGTCTGATATGCCTGTTCTTGTGTGATCTAACATCGTATTTTTTTTATTATCGTGTTTTTTCAGTTAATAAACGAAGCTGCTAATATCTTGGCTTACGAAGCGGGAGCGAAGTCTTCGTTCGACATATCTCGCGAACATTATCAATCGATTACAGGTAAGTGAACAACATAATTTTTTTTATAATTAACGCATTATACTTGTAAAATGCAGAAAGACAGTATTTTACATAATAATGATTTTAATAAATTTAATAAATTTAATGATTATTTCAATTGTACTTTATTGTTATTTGGCTTGTGTAAGATAATAGATAAAGATTTAGAAAAAAAGTAAAATTTTATGTCAGTTATATCATATTAATTATTTAAAGTCAATTTAGAATTTTATTTAACAATAAATTAAACAAATTAAATATATTGTAATCTTATTGTTATATTACGTGTTATTTTTTGTAATATAAATATAGATTAGCTATAATAGTTTATAAATTACATATAAAATATCTTAATTATATATATATTTAACACGTAAAAGATTAACTGTATTTTCCGCCCCCGTCTTTCGTTATTTTTCATAACCGATAATGTGCAAGTGACAGATGACAGATTGAACCGAGGTTGACAACTCGCGGAATTGTCTATGAAATAAACTATTAAAATAAAGTATTAAAATAGAATTATTTTAATATTACTCTGGATTTGGTTGAAAAATAATGCACCGAATAATAAATAAAATTTTCCTGCAGTTTATATAACAAATTTAAACGAAAGAATCCTTTAAATGCAATCGAGATACTATTGTATTTTATTAATTTAGAATTTACATATTTTATTGATGTATTTCTTAAGAAATTACAACAAATTTAATTCGACAAAATAATCAAGCATGATCAATTATTGATAAAACTGTCTTTTAATTAATACATTCTATATTTACATTACATATATATTAATATAGCACACGTGTACCTTACTTACATGTCGATTTGTGCTTATTGTATACTTTCCTAAAATTATTAAACCTGGAAATTACGTAATTGGTTAAATCCGAATCAATTTGCTCCACTTCGAACAGAAAGAGAGAGAGAGAGGGGGGGGGAAGACTTATTTTTTATTATAAATCTATTATAAAATAAACAAATATATATATTTGAGATATTACTGCAATCTTTGTTAGTAAAAAAAATTACATTTTATTATACTATTGAATTTAAACTCTAATTCTTCATTTTGAAAATTTCGATATAATTGCACAATTCATAAAATCCGTATGATGTATGTTCTTAAAATATTTCTCAGTTGAGCTGGAATATTTTAGAAAACATTTTTTTTATACAATCCTCATTTATAATGAGCTATTTATAATCAGCTGCTTAAAATAATTTATAATGAACTAGGTACTTATAATTAGCTACTTATTATAAAAAATTGAAAAATATATAGATTTGAGATATTATCTATATCTTCGTTACATAATAAAAATTTATATTTTATTATTTAATTTAAAAAATTATTTTACTATTTAATTTAAATTCTAACTCTCCATTGGAAATTTCAATACAATCGCACAATTTATAATTTATATGATATGTCTTCTTAAAGTATTTCTCGGTTAATTCGGGAGGAGGAGAAGAAAGGCGGGAGAGTATTTTTTTTTAAATTTTCGCACATTCTATTTATAATAATATATAATGAGTCACTTATAATCATGCTAATCCACCGCTAAAAAAGATGCGTAAAAATAGTTATAACTATAAATACTTAAACCAAGTGTTTTGGTTGTAACGGAAGCGCATCACACGCGCTTGTATAAGCTTCGCCTATTGAGCCGTTTGATACGGTAACTGCGTTATACTGCACAAATTATGTGGACCGCGTTAATGGATGGACAGCGATATAGTTTCCGCAACAGTGGCCGGACCAGTGTATTTTTTCCATGCATTATGTATTATACCCGATAATCAGACGCAATCATTCTGCGATCGCATCGAAATCTGCAATTAAGATTGCAAATTATGGTCGCGCAAAAACTACTCTGTTTTTATAACAAAAATTAAAATTATATTTAATCCAAAACTTTTAATAATAAGTTAAAATAATACTAGTTTACAGTCAAAAATTATTTTAAACCAGACAAAGTGTTTCTTATAGATTTTTGGGTGTTAAGAACGATGCCGCAAACCAAATTTCACTAGCACGTCAGAGTTCCAAAATAATTGAGGTTTAATGTGTAAAACAATGACTTTTTTGCGATATTTGAGATTTTTTTGTAAAAAAAGTTAACGTTATCTGAACAGTTTGATCAGATATCATGAATGTATTGTTCATCCCCTATAAATTTTTTTATATCAAGATCTTACTTTTTAGCCATGTTATAAAAGATTAAAACTATTAGGAATTATTTCTCATATGAAGATGCGCCTAACGGAAAAACGTTTTTTTGGAAAAAAATTGATTTTACCGTTACTTGTCCCCCTTTAGATCATACAACTTTTGTCTGGAACATTTTTTCGAAAATGCGTTTATTTCGAAAAATTCAAGGTGGTCAATTAAAATGAGACACACCTATATATTTAAATATACATTTAGTGGAATCTATTACGATAAATTACACTGTGTATGTGTATCCATAGTCCTAAACTACAAATTATGAGTATAATTATATGACTTCATCATCATAGGCGGAATATTTGTTATCTCAGCAAAAAACTGTATTTAAATCCTTTCTAACATGACTAAAAAGTAAGATATTGAAATTTAAAAAATGCATTTTGTAAAGGATGAACAAGACATTCATGACTTCTAATCAAAATTTCAAAATAACGTTGATCTTTTTTACATAAAAATTTAAATATTGCAAGTTTAATATGCAAAAAAGTTATTTCTTGCATGTTAAACCTCAATTATTTCGGAAACCTGACGTGCTAGTGAAAATCGGCTTGCGGCATTGTTTTCAGCATCCAAAAATCTATAAAAAAAACACCTTGTCTTGTTCCAAATAATGAAAAAGAAATATTTTTTGTAAACTAGTATGATATTTAATCTGAAAGCGAAAATTAAAATTAAATTTTATTCGTCAAATTTAATAACTTTTTCTTAAAAGCGTTTAGCATTTAGGTACACGATAATCTTTTATGAAGCGAATTATTATATATTGTATATAACTTCTACATTTTGTCCTTGATGTTCTTTCGTAATATCTTTTAATCCGCAAATATTTATTATCTTCATCCGTAAATCCTAAAATATTACGGTATATATGTACATACATACAGAACAGATAAAACTGTAATAAGAAAATTTACCGGTGCATGTTTTGTGTAGTTATATAAAAAATTGTTTTATGTCAAAAAAAGTCTTTCATTTTTTAGTATCTTTTATTTAATTAAATAACTATTAAGATATAAATGCTTTGTTACAAAATATTTTGAAAGCTTTAAAATCTGAAAGCTTTAAAAAAATGTTACGCGCAAAACTTGAAGATCTCGCCATTTTAATTTATAAATTGCATCGTTATTGTATGATAATTTATGAAACATAAGCATAAGCGTTATTTTGCTACACTTACTTTAGATAGTAAAATATCTTATAAAAAATCTTACAATATATAGATTGTAAAAAAAATAATATAGAGAGGCATATAGAAAAAAAATCCGTTTCATCAAGATGAAAATAAATATGTAATGATTTTATCGTATATTATGATGAATTTTCCTGTTTAATGTGCAAATTCTCGATTCGGAAGAACAAATTTGCATTGTAATACAATTCAATGGTAAATGTATATCGACAAATACACTTGTATTTAGTATATGGAGCGATAATTAGATGAATTTAAATTATTGAGAGAGAAAGGGGATGTTCTGTTACAGACTGCATGTTTGTTACTTCAGAAAGTGGACCGTTCTCCTATATATCGCCGTCCGACAGTGACGACGTTTGTGGAATATATTTTTTAACTGATCCAGATCGCAAGGTAGAGATACATTTCGACAGCTTCGACGTTCCATGCGATCATCGTGGGCTCTTGGCGGTATGTAATTTCGTCAGTTATTAATAACTAGCTTTTTAGACCGCGCTTTTTAGACCGCGCTACGCGCGGAAATACTTCAAAATTATTATTTTTTTTTTTACGATACACGGAAAAAATATATTATGCACTTCCGGTGTTGCGGGGGAGTGTAGGACCCTGATCCATTAAAAACCCTCTTTGTACACAAAATTAAAATCTCGCTATACAAAAAAATTAAAAAAATTTCGGCACCGATTTAAAAAAAATCAATCCATTAATAAATAAATGCCTTACCCACTAAAAACCCTCTCTACACACACACGCACACACACTCACACTCATGTCACAACCAAGAAGTGATTTTAGAAAAATGTGTGTAAAAAAAAATTTTTTTTTAAATTTTAGAAATTAAAAAAAAACCACATAATAGCCATCCCCGTAAAATTTGCAACACTTTAGTACCGATTTCGAGAAAATCGATCCATTAATGAAAGAGTAGTTCACGGTCAGACAGACAGACTGACGGTACTTATATATATAAAGATAACATTTATTTGATCTCCTTGGGGTTATAAAAGCGCTTTTCTGCAAGAAGCGTACCCGAACCTTTTATAATATCTCTTTAATTCTCCTTTAACCTAGAGACCCTCTAATAAGAATCTGGTCATCAGGGGGCCACTTTTGATTGGTCCGCCATGTTTATGCAACTCCCGCTCATATTCAAATTTTAATTACTCTATTTTGAATGTTAATATTTAATAATAAATGTTATATTGATTATAATAATAAATTTTACAGTATTTCTATTAATAAACGTTTTTTTAATATTAATAATTAATAATTTTTAACTCAACTCAAGGTGTAAACGCATATATTTATGTCACACTCGTGTTAAGTGAAATCTAGAGTCCCTGTCTATATTGGCTCTTTATTCCTCTCTCTCTCGCAGGATTCTGCATAAACATGGACGAAATGCGCTTTTCATATACTTTCACTCTATCTATTGGCCAGATTCTTATTATTAGAGGGTCTCTAACTTTAACCTGGCCATAAGCGACCTCTACACCTCTACATAATCCTTCTTTTCTCTTCTCTCTTCTCTCAACTCTCCTTCTTTCTCATCCTCCTTTCTTCTCCTTAATCGCCTTCTCTTCTTTCCACAATCCTTTTCCAAAAACTTCTTAAGAGATATGGGATGTTTAGGATCGAACCGAGTTCGAACCTAGAATCTTTCGCCTATCAGTCCGCGACTTCCACGCGAGGCCACATGTCACCTCATATCGTCAGTTATTATTAAGTGTCAATTTTCAGATTTGCAAATATTTTATTCGCATATACAGGGTAACTCACATAACTCTTAACAGCTTGATATTTCGGAAACTGCATCATCAATTTTAAGGTTAAGATCTTGAATTGTATGGATTTGAAGCACTTAAATGGATATTAATCTTCAAAGCTTGGTTACGTGGGTGGAGGTTAACTATAAAATTTTTAATGGGACACCCTATACAAAATTACATTTTTGGATTCTATGAAAGAAAACAACTTATGTTTTATCTGAAACTTTTTTTTGTCAGATGTTCTTATGAAAAAATAAGATTTTTTATAAATAAATTTAAAGTTTTGATTGTTGAGTTTAAGTTATTTAAATGTTCCAAATGTTCATCATAGACTTGTAAACATTTATTTATCCGACTTAAAAAAGTATTTCTAAGATTTGATAGTATTTTCGGGAATTACTGAAGCGTCGCATATTCTTTATTTAAGTTTATGATAAACATTTTGAACATTCAATAAATTAAATAAGTCAGAGTAGAGTGTTGTGATTTTTATTTTGTGTGATCCCCGAGCGCTTCAAGTAGCTATAAGTCCAAACTTTAGATCGTCATTTTTTTATAGAAATATCTGACAAAAAAATGAATTCCGATAAAACTACCCAAGGAGAACAAATAAGTCAAAATAATGTCAATTTGATGTCATAATCAATTTGATGCCAAATTTGGTCAATATGACGTCAAATTGACATCATTTTGACTTATTTGTTCTCCTTGGGTAAGTTGTTTCCTTTTATAGAATCCAAAAATGTAATTTTGTATAAGGTTTTTTTCTATAAATTTCTCTCTCATTTCAGTCACCGGTTTACGAATTACATAAGCTTTAAAATTCTTACAAATGTCATGAACGAAAGATCTTGAATTTTCTCGGAAGAAGTTTAAATGAAAAAGATAGGATAGTATATCATCTCGCGAGAAAAGAACTTGTTACTGCTTGCGTGGCTTGCTCTTGACAAGAGCCTCTTGTTCGATATATGCGACAATAGGCAAAATCCTTGAAAGCTATCTAGATGGAACAACGACGTCATATAAACGAATTGTCGCAGCGCATGTGCCAATTTTACGCAAAAATCGAATCGCAAAGTTTTCTCACCCCGATTCTAACCCGCTTGTTTCCCCCTTGTCGCTATTAATGGAAAACTCCTGTAGGGTGTAACTTGTGTAATTTCTACAGACGCGCAGTGCACGTCACGTGTCACGCAGAAGTCAATGTTGCAGAGAACAAGTGTCTAACAACACGAGGAGTGAATTTTCTCGACACGCCCTTTGCAGGATGTAATTTCTCTGCGTGCGATTGCAACTGCAAATAATATTGTACTTCAAATTTTGATTTTTTTAATTTTCGTTTTCAATTCTGCAACTTTTAAATAACACTATAGTTTACAAAAAAATATTTTTTTAAAATTATTTTAAACCAGACATATTTCTTACAAATTTTTGGATGCTGAAAACGATGCTGCAAGCCAATTTTCACCAGCGCACGACCAGGTTTTCGAAATAATTGAGGATTATGCAAAAAATGGCTTTTATTGCTATATTTGAGACTTTTGTGAAAAAGGTTAACGTTATCTGGAAATTCTGATCAGATATCATAATCAATATTGTTCATCCCTTATAAAATGCATTTTTCCTTTCGATATCTTATTTTTTAGTCATGTTAGGAAGAATTTAAATACAGAATTTTATTGAGATAACAAATATTCCGCTTATGATAAAGTCATATAATTATACTTATAATTTGTAATTTAGGACTATCAATACACATATACAATGTAACTTATCATGATGGATTCCACTAAATGTATATTTATATATAGGGTGTCTCATTTTACTTGCCCACCTTGAATTTTTCGAAACAAATGCATTTTCGAAAAAATGTCAGTCAAAAGTACGATCTAAAGGAGAACAAATAATGATAAAATAAATTTTTTTCCAAAAAACGTTTTTCCGTTAGGCGCATCTTCATATGAGAAATAGTTCCTAATAGTTTTAATCTTTTATAACATGGCTGAAAAGTAAGATCTTGATATAAAAAATATGCATTTTATAGGGGATGAACAATACATTTATAATATTTGATCAGATTTTTCAGATAACGTTAACCTTTTTTTTACAAAAAAAATCTCAAATGTCGCAAAAAAGCAATTTTTTACACATTAAATCTCAATTATTTTGAAAATCTGACCCAAAAAGAACAGAAAGTCAAAATAATGTCCATTTGACATCATATATTGACTAAATTTGGACATAAAGTTGATCCAAATTTGATCAATATGACGTCAAATTGACATCATTTTGACTTATTTGTTCTCCTTGGGGACGTGCTAGTAAAATTTGGTTTGCGGCATTGTTTTCAGCATCCAAAAATCTATAAGAAACACTTTGTTTAATTTAAAATAATTTTCGAAAATATATTTTAAAGATTACAGAATTATAATTTTTTATATATATATATTAAATTTAGGCTTTAGAAAAAAGTTCTAAAAGTCAATAATTTTGCAAAACATCTTTAGTTTCTATGATTGCAGTAGAAAATAAATAAGAGAGAGAGGACGTGCTCTCCAACTTGAACAATCAAGTGATACGAATTTATTTACGAATTTTTTATGAAGTATGATGATTAAACTTTTAATTAACTTTCATTTGACAGGTAGTTGACGGCTGGGAATTAAATGGTGAATTATTTCCGAACGAGGGCGATCATTCGTTACCGATAAAGGACAGAGTGACAGAGTTCTGCGGTAAAAACAGGTGGTACCGTAGTAAGAAGATCTTTACGAGTTCACAGAATGCTGCGCTCATCCAATATAGAGTACCTCTACGTGGGAGAGGCTTCGTCGTGTCCGCAAGATATCCAAAAAATTCGAGACGTGAGTATTAATAGTGATGGGAGTCAGCATCTTACAAGTATGTTCGAATTTATTTGCATAATTTCGAACTCTCTATGATTAATTTTTAAAAAAGCAGTACTTTCAAGTGGACTTGAACCTGGACGACATAGATTCGAACTCAGTACTTCAACAAATTAGAGCAGTACATTCGAAATATTTCTCAATATATTCAAATCTGAATCAAGTATATTCAAATCTTTTGGGTACTTGGGAGAAATTGTAAAGGTAGATGAATGAGTATGTGAATGAAATAAGGAATATACGTGTGTGGATGTGTAGCAAATAACATAAATACATTTTTTTATTTCAGAGTTCGAAATACTACTTGTAAGATTTGATTCTTTACGATAGAAAGTACTTAAGTACTCATTATATTCTTTACAATAGAAAATACTTATGTAAAGTACTTATAAGTACTTAAGTACTTTACATGAGTACTTAAAAATACTTATATAAGAAAAATGTGTATACACTCTGTTTTTATTAACGCAAATTTGCATATTTTCTATTGATTTGCGATTGTTATTTAATTCTATCTCGATCTATTTGTAAATAATTTTCAATAATCAATGAAATATTTGAATGCGACATTTCAAATCGAAGTAATGAACGCGTCGGAAAATCAATCGCTGCTACCTGTTCTGAATAGAAACGTGAAGTACATAATACATACATTAACATTGCAAATTCGTGGCCATATCAGCGTTTTAGCCTTATAATTCGATTATTCGGGTTTCACGCCATTTTAATTGAATAACACTTCGACGTAGCTAGAATCAGTCCTATAGATCAGGCTCTCTGGTGTAGAACCATCTAATCTACGATAATATGATAAACCAGAGAGAGAGAAGAGAGAGAGAGAGAGAGAGAGAGAGAGAGAGAGAGAGAGAGAGAGAGAGAGAGAGAGAGAGAGAGAGAGAGAGAGAGAGAGAGAGAGAAAGAGACCTAAATTATATGTAGGTGTCGAAATAGAAATATAAAGCTAATAGGAAGTGGAATAGTAGTATAGTCTTCCCCCTTCAAGTAAATACGGAGAAAAACATGATACACACGTAAAAAAAATACTATATTTGGTAAGAGCTCTATCTTGCCACAAAATCTAATTTCTTTCCGCGAAGAAACATTCAAGTGGAGAGACAAATGACCCAAGCTGACGACAAATACATCGTCGACAGGGGATGAGAGTGTATTATGCTCATCAGGGTCCGGTAAATAAAAAGAAGAAAAAAAACTCGAGCTAATTCCAACAATAAAGCGAATCAGCATTTCATGCTTTTTACGTCTCTTATTTTCTTTCTTCTTCAGCCTGCAACATTTTGTCGGTGAGCACAACGGATCCATTCACGCTCCGCAATTACGGCAGACGGATTAACTGCACCCTTATGGCGGTATATCCCGGTACAGTGGAAGTGATCGCGCTCGGGGTCGGCAGCATCAGCTCGCCGCATGGACTCGCTCGTATGACCGAAACTGGCACTCTGCACAAAGTAAGTCACTACTACTTTGTTTCTCTTCTTGATGTAGAATGTATTGTGATATTTAATATATATACAGGGTGTCTCTAAAGTCTGACCCAGCCCCTGAATCTCGCAAACGCTTTAAATATGGAAAAATGTTTCAGACAAAAGTTGTTCATGGGTTTATTAACAAAATTGGCTTGAATTGGTTTATTAATAAAATAATCTTGAATTTTAACTAATAAGGTTATTTTCCAAGGGCACTTGAAGGTCAACCTAGTTTTTTTTTAAATGGTATCATGCTATTTTTTTATATAAATCGATTCGCAATATGTGTCATCCTACCTTTATAACTTTTTATGATAAATATTTTAGAATATTAGAATATTGGAATATTGAAAAAATTAGGATGGTTTTATTTTAATAAAATTAGGTTGACTTTTAAATAACTTTGAAAAAAATGATCTTATATTTAAAATTCAAAATTATTCAACCTTTTTTTCATCAAAATTTTGTAACTTTTATCATATGAAATATTTGCTCGTTATAACCAAATTTCAGAGATATTTGATTATATTAATTAAAATATTTTTTAATTAATTAATATATGTAATATATGTATTTCATTGTACTTTATTTAATATAATTTGCTATGGAGGAGTGTCTCCTTTATGTTTTGTTTATATTTGCGCTCGACCAGTTGCGCCAGGCTCGAATTGCCAATTAATTTTGTATTTTACCATTGATTTCTTGGGCCAATAAGTTTGTCGTTTTTTGTAATATATGTATATTATATATTATATATTTAATATTATATAATAATATATTTATATTAAAATAATTTATATATATTCATTTTCAGTGCGACACGAAGAGTCCGCAGGATCAAGTACAGATCGGAGGCAGCCGTGATTTGGACACAACGAAGCTCGACATAATCGACTCTATCTGCGGCATTGACTCCAAACCAGGTGAGAAATATTTCATATTCGTGAGAAGTCGTGATTAAAAAAGCATCCTCTATACATATACAGGGTATCCCAGAATTAGTGATACATCTCTGTTAATGGCAGATTCCTCTCTCTCTCTGGAAGGCCATCATTTTTTGTATGTCCCAATTTTTGCCATCGTGTATCTTTGTAACTAAAAGCCTTAAATTAAAATTCTATTAAAGTAAACTCTACTTAAACCCAAGGAGAACAAATAAGTCAAAATGATGTCATATTGATCAAATTTGGATCAAATTTATGTCCAAATTTGGTCAATATGACGTCAAATTGACATCATTTTGACTTATTTGTTCTCCTTGGGAAATTAATTGAAAAATGATTTTATTAATATTTTATTTCCACAAAGCAGTTTGCGAAAAACCTTTTATTTTTAATCGCTTATAACTCGAAAATTATTGGTGCTTCGACATTTTGCTGAGGAAAAATCGTCTCCAAATGATCCCAGGAATCTGTCATTAACAGGTGTACCACTAATTCTTGGACACCCTGTATAGAATAGAATCCAGAATATCAAATTCCTATACATATTCGTATACATTGTCATATTTTTGCCATATGTTAATATATTTATTTAATACTATTAGGAGTATATAATACATGCGCACATATTAAATTAAATATTTACAGATATAATTTTTCTCTTATTTCAGATATCAAAGAACCTGTGCCGTATGAAGTGACAGTCGTGCGACTAATATCGAGCGGTTACTGCGATAATTCGGTGACGGTGGCAATAAGATCAATGATAGACAACGATATGCTGAAGGCCGCTGCTTCTGGTCTTTAAAACGACTACTTCGTATAGTTTCATCTCGTTCCGCCGCATTTGCTATGTATCTATTCTTGACGTTTATCTTTGAATAATGACCGAGCGCAACACTAACATCTGGAAGGGAGGGGGTCGTTGCATAGAATGTACCCCATCACCGTAGTTTTTAGCTTATACAGATCGTATATTTGTGTTGCATGTTAAATGGATGTCATATGAGAGGAGACGAGTTTCTATCTAAGATTGATTAGTCTCTCTCTACTTACATTTTTTTTTATATTCTTCCAAACAATTTTATTTACTTCATAGAAACAAGCTCTTATACTTCTACACAGCTCTATATAAAAGTAGAAATATTTATCAGATAATTTCGGATACTTTTTGATTCAAACGCTCAAGACCTTTTTTAATAAGTAAAATGAAAGATATGTATATATGATAAGTACAGAGTAAACACACACACACATTTTTATTTGAAACGTCTCTATAATGGGGTATTACATTAATTATGATAAACGTGATATTGGAATAGTTTTTGATGATAAAATAAATACGATCTTCATAATATATGTTATCTAAATAAGTAGTATGACTTTTTAAACATTGCTCAATGATTATTATTTTTATCGAAAATAATCGAAATAACTTATTTAATAATATCATCTCATTGAAAAATATTCAGTTTCCAGTATAATATCTATATCTTTGTATTGTTATCTTTCTTTTCTCTCATTGATCCTACTTTATTTCGCTATATATATAACTTCTCTCTCTCTCTCTCTCTCTCTCTCTCTCTCTCTCTCTCTCTCTCTCTCTCTCTCTCTCTCTCTCTCTCTCTCTCTCTCTCTCTCTCTCTCTCTCTCTCTCTCTCTCTTTCTAATTAAATTATCATACTTCTTTATAAATAGTAGTATCATATTAAATATTATACACATACAATTTTCGTGCATAATGTTGGTGCTTGCAACAGGTTGTATTCAAAATGTCCTATTTTTATGATATTAATAAGTATATGTCAAATGTTTATGAAAAATCACTTTTTATTCACTTTACAATTATACATTATATATTTTACTTTGATATTACATTATTAAAATTATAACTGTATTATAGATAAAATAAATATTTGTGTTGAATAAAACGCGAGCGCGAATGTGAAACGGTAGGTTAATATACAATATATGTAGCTTTATATGTATATGTGTTCGTATCTATTTAAGTTATATACTAAATAAGTAAAAATAGATGTGTATATTATTTAATGGATATCATTATTCTTGGTTAAAAAACAAATTATGTACAAATAGCAGCAGCTTTCACCATCGAGAAAAATAAACTTGTGTTAATTGATAAAGTTTGCCAATTATTGAATAATTCTCCGAATCAAATATATAGAATAATATATAAAACATCTAATTAATTATATGTAAAATTATACATGGTGTCCCACTTTAATCGATCACCTCCAGGTAGAACATAAAACTCATAATGACATCATGATGACATCACTTAAAAATGATTTTGGAAAAAATTTTTTATTTTTATATTACAATTATTTGTTTAAACAATTGTGAGATGACGGGCTTATTGAGAGTCGGGTGCGGTAAAAATTGCATAGGTTGTCTTCTTATGAAAGTTTTATTGAACGTTTCGGTTTAAATTTGTACCATCCTCAGCATCTAATAATAATTCAAACAATACATTCGCTAAGTGATTCTGTTAAAATAAATTAGGTTATCATACACAGGATTAAATAAATTAAGACAATTCATACGAACACACAAAGACCAACTACCCGCCCCATTACACAATAACGTAGTATACAAAATATTTTGCACGAATTGCGACGCATCATACGTGGGCCAAACAGGTAGACTACTAAAAACTAGAATAGCAGAGCATCGCAACCATATCAATCGAAGAACCACACAAAAGTCAGTAATCACGGATCATAGACGGGGGAACCATGAATTCGATTGGGATAAGGTGGAAATATTAGATGAGGTGCAATTACAAGAAACGTGTCATATCGGAGATGATATACATTAAAAGACAAAAAACAGCATTAATTTACAAACAGATACGGATAGCCTGCATGATTCTTATCTCCCTTTGCTTGAGAGCATGCCAAACGTTTGAATCACGCGCGTAATATGACGACACAAACTAACAAAAATATCCTAGACGAAAAGTTAACAACAAAACACAATAAACTGTAAGCATGACCTTATCATCATAGCGGTACTAACGTTTTGTCATTCGAACCTTTGTAACGGCGGCATGCGGGGCGTACGACGACAGATGCGGTATGTAAAATAAAAATTAACCAAAAATTCAAGAAAGAACGCATAATAACCGACGAATAAATAAATTGACTAGGCTCACACACGCGAGATGCATTTAGAATGCATTAGGGATTATTACGGCAGGAACTGCGAGAGGAGACTTACTGCTAAAGTCCGTTATCGGCATGTCCGACATTCGCATGGTCGGAGGGACGAATGAGTATCTTTAATTAGTTATGCAAGTAGATATATCCACGGGGATCACTTGTATTTGCCTAAGAGATTACATGTATATAGAAACGGATTATGAAATCACCTAATTTATTTTAACTGAATCACTTAGCGAATGTATTGTTTAAATTATTATTAGATGCTGAGGATGGTTCAAATTTGAACCGAAACGTTCAATAAAACTCTCATAAGAAGACAACCTGTGCAATTTTTACCGCACCCGGCTCTCAATAAGCCCGTCATCTCACAATTGTTTAATCATCAAGAGCCTTCTAACACAAATTATTTGTTTATTCTATTGTTCACACATATTTTAACAATATTTAAGCAACATAAATTTTTTAAAAGTAATATAATGCAATTATCTTATATTAAGCTTTAAATCTATGATTACTTTTGTCATTTT